>NC_091467.1:972894-1027894 GCF_027789765.1 Dendropsophus ebraccatus | reverse complement strand
AGCAACTGCAGGGCAGAAGGCAGTAAGACTGAAGTGTATACATGAGTATGAGTATTCTCTATATCTCTTCTGCACACCTCTACTGTTCCAGACAGAGTACACTACTACATTGGACAAGGCTCCTCAGGCAAACCCTCTCCTCTGCTCTCTCTACTACAAAGCTGTCTTCTTAAAAGCATCTTGTCTCTACCTCAACTACAAGCACCTGAGTGACCTGCAGGATTGTACTTTTGTATTGCACAAGTAAACTGCTCTGTTTTCATTCTAAGCCTTGGCCTATCCTTACACCCCCATATATCTGTACACTTGGGTTATTCCTTATTGCCCTGCGGCCACGGTGCCAGGCTGGGTCCTATACCACTCCAGGCTACTGTGACATGTGCCCAAGTGACCCTAAACCCACTCAGCTACCACACCCCCCGTACCAGCTGACCCGGCAGGGGGAACCAAACCAAACCTCTTTACCGCATCAGCTGCTGTATGTCCTGCAGGAAGTGGTGTATTCTTTCCAGTCTTATAGTACTTATCAGCTCTTGAATGTCCTGCAGGAAGTGGTGTATTTTGTCCATTCTTCCAGTCCTTATCAGCTGATGTATGTCCTGCAGGAAGTGGTGTATTTTCTCCAGTCTTACACAGAGCTCTCTGCTGCCACCTCTGTCCATGTCAGGAACTGTCCAGAGCAGCAGCAAATCCCTATAGAAAACCTCTGCTGCTTTCCGCCTTCCTTTGTCACCGCTATCTTTTCCCTATATTCCTACGCCTTCTCCACTCCCTCCCCCCACTTACCTGCACTTACTTCTAACTCCCTTCATCCACCCCCTCCGCTATGGAAGCACTTATCTAAATACCACCTTAGGGACCTGACTCGGTGACAGGCGCCATTAAACGTCTCCAGTCTATTACCCCCTAAACATTTCCAATCTCAACATGTTCATAATCTGTGCCGCACCTATGCTTCCCATATAATGGGCCTACGGGACATCAACTGGTTGGAAAGACTGGTCTTATTTCCGCAATACCCTTAAAGGCCTCTTTCTAGAATATATGCCGGCCTCATTTCCCCCCAGAGGGCTCACTACCGAGCTGCCTCAGGGACTGGGAGCGGGTGACCTCCTTCACGTCTGATCAGTCCCGATTTATTATGAACCACTCTCATGGCTTTTCTCTGTGCATTCGCATCCAGGAATCTTCCTTCAAACTGTTTTCCCGTTGGTACAGGACTCCAGTGTTCCTATATGACCACGGCATTTCCCCCAGTGACTTATGTTGGCGCTGTCTTAGAGACAGAAGGACTCTGTGCCACATATGGTGGCATTGCCCACTCATCCACCCCTATTAGGATCAAGTTCTCACGCTAATCACCCAACTGCCTGGCCCTACCCCAGTGATCACCCCTGAATTGATACTGCTATGGGCCCCCTCCATTCACTACACCCCAAGAAGTATGATCTAGTCACCCATCTCTTGGCAGGTGCCAAAATGATGATCCCCCTGTATTGGAGGTCGACCGATTTCCCCCCCCCCCCCCCCCCCCCGACTAGGTGGATTGAGAAAGTTGAAGACGTGCGACGTTTGGAGGAGGTCTGTAGCTGGCACCCCCTTTCACACGACAAGCACACATCTCTTTGGCTCCCATGGACTACACTATTACGCACTCATTTAAGCCCGACTACAGGTTTTTACCTTCTCTTAGATAGCCCCCCCCCCCCCCCCCCCCCCCCCCCCCCCCCCCCCCCCCCCCCCCGCGCGTCTCCCTCTCCCCTTCCTCTCTCCACAGTGTTCCCCCCCCCCGATTATATGTTCCACTACCCAGTTTCACTGTTCCCTGTTGGAGCCCACACAAACCCAGCCGGTCTGACTGGCCCAGAGCCCCTTCTCTCAGCTTCCATTTACCTGCTGGTTGCTGATTTTGCTCTGTAAGGCTACTCATTTGTGTTTTGGGGTTGTGTGGCCCCTTCCCTTTCTTGTTGTGCTTTGTGTTGGGGGGTCCGGGGCACAATCGCCCCCTTAACTGTGACCTCACCCCAGGTAACTAAGATAGAACTTTTATTCAGATGTTAAAAATTGGCATAATATGTGTGTGTGTGTGTGTGTGTGGGGGGGGGGCTCCTCTGTAAAATATGTGGGGTGGGGGGTCTCCTGCTACTCACCTATATACAGCTACCTACCTACATACACCTATTCACCTATATATGTGGTACTCGGCCGGTAGTGTTGATGTTATTGGTTGTGACGCTAGTGCTGTAGTAGTGCACAGGTGTGATGTTGATGTTGTTGGTTGTGACGCTAGTGCTGTAGTAGTGCACAGGTGTGATGTTGATGTTGTTGGTTGTGACGCTAGTGCTGTAGTAGTGCACAGGTGTGATGCTGTTGGTTGTGACGCCAGTGCTGTAGTAGTGCACAGGTGTGATGTTGATGTTGTTGGTTGTGACGCTAGTGCTGTAGTAGTGCACAGGTGTGATGTTGATGCTGTTGGTTGTGACGCCAGTGCTGTAGTAGTGCACAGGTGTGATGTTGATGTTATTGGTTGTGACGCTAGTGCTGTAGTAGTGCACAGGTGTGATGTTGATGTTGTTGGTTGTGACGCCAGTGCTGTAGTAGTGCACAGGTGTGATGTTGTTGGTTGTGACGCTAGTGCTGTAGTAGTGCACAGGTGTGATGTTGATGCTATTGGTTGTGACGCCAGTGCTGTAGTAGTGCACAGGTGTGATGTTGATGTTCTTGGTTGTGACGCCAGTGCTGTAGTAGTGCACAGGTGTGATGTTGATGTTGTTGGTTGTGACGCCAGTGCTGTAGTAGTGCACAGGTGTGATGTTGATGCTATTGGTTGTGACGCCAGTGCTGTAGTAGTGCACAGGTGTGATGTTGTTGGTTGTGACGCCAGTGCTGTAGTAGTGCACAGGTGTGATGTTGATGTTGTTGGTTGTGACGCTAGTGCTGTAGTAGTGCACAGGTGTGATGTTGATGTTATTGGTTGTGACGCCAGTGCTGTAGTAGTGCACAGGTGTGATGTTGATGCTATTGGTTGTGACGCCAGTGCTGTAGTAGTGCACAGGTGTGATGTTGTTGGTTGTGACGCTAGTGCTGTAGTAGTGCACAGGTGTGATGTTGATGTTGTTGGTTGTGACGCCAGTGCTGTAGTAGTGCACAGGTGTGATGTTGTTGGTTGTGACGCTAGTGCTGTAGTAGTGCACAGGTGTGATGTTGTTGGTTGTGACGCTAGTGCTGTAGTAGTGCACAGGTGTGATGTTGATGCTGTTGGTTGTGACGCCAGTGCTGTAGTAGTGCACAGGTGTGATGTTGATGTTGTTGGTTGTGACGCCAGTGCTGTAGTAGTGCACAGGTGTGATGTTGTTGGTTGTGACGCCAGTGCTGTAGTAGTGCACATGTGTGATGTTGATGTTGTTGGTTGTGACGCCAGTGCTGTAGTAGTGCACAGGTGTGATGTTGTTGGTTGTGACGCCAGTGCTGTAGTAGTGCACAGGTGTGATGCTGATGTTATTGGTTGTGACGCCAGTGCTGTAGTAGTGCACAGGTGTGATGTTGATGTTGTTGGTTGTGACGCTAGTGCTGTAGTAGTGCACAGGTGTGATGTTGTTGGTTGTGACGCTAGTGCTGTAGTAGTGCACAGGTGTGATGTTGATGCTGTTGGTTGTGACGCTAGTGCTGTAGTAGTGCACAGGTGTGATGCTGATGTTATTGGTTGTGACGCCAGTGCTGTAGTAGTGCACAGGTGTGATGTTGATGCTGTTGGTTGTGACGCTAGTGCTGTAGTAGTGCACAGGTGTGATGTTGATGTTATTGGTTGTGACGCCAGTGCTGTAGTAGTGCACAGGTGTGATGTTGATGTTATTGGTTGTGACGCCAGTGCTGTAGTAGTGCACAGGTGTGATGTTGATGTTGTTGGTTGTGACGCTAGTGCTGTAGTAGTGCACAGGTGTGATGTTGATGTTATTGGTTGTGACGCTAGTGCTGTAGTAGTGCACAGGTGTGATGTTGATGTTGTTGGTTGTGACGCTAGTGCTGTAGTAGTGCACAGGTGTGATGTTGATGTTGGTTGTGACGCTAGTGCTGTAGTAGTGCACAGGTGTGATGTTGATGCTGTTGGTTGTGACGCCAGTGCTGTAGTAGTGCACAGGTGTGATGTTGATGTTGTTGGTTGTGACGCTAGTGCTGTAGTAGTGCACAGGTGTGATGTTGATGTTGTTGGTTGTGACGCCAGTGCTGTAGTAGTGCACAGGTGTGATGTTGATGTTGTTGGTTGTGACGCCAGTGCTGTAGTAGTGCACAGGTGTGATGTTGTTGGTTGTGACGCTAGTGCATGTAGTAGTGCACAGGGTGTGATGTTTGATGCTATTGGTTGTGACGCCAGTGCTGTAGTAGTGCACAGGTGTGATGTTGATGTTCTTGGTTGTGACGCCAGTGCTGTAGTAGTGCACAGGTGTGATGTTGATGTTGTTGTTGTGACGCCAGTGCTGTAGTAGTGCACAGGTGTGATGTTTGATGCTATTGGTTTGTGACGCCAGTGCTGTAGTAGTTGCACAGGTGTGATGTTGTTGGTTGTGACGCCAGTGCTGTAGTAGTGCACAGGTGTGATGTTGATGTTGTTGGTTGTGACGCTAGTGCTGTAGTAGTGCACAGGTGTGATGTTGATGTTAGTTGGTTGTGACGCCAGTGCTGTAGTAGTGCAACAGGTGTGATGTTGATGCTATTGGTTGTGACGCTAGTGCTGTAGTAGTGCACAGGTGTGATGTTGTTGGGTTGTGACGCTAGTGCTGTAGTAGTGCACAGGTGTGATGTTGATGTTGTTGGTTGTGACGCAAGTGCTGTAGTAGTGCACAGGTGGTGATGTTGTTGGTTGTGACGCTAGTGCTGTAGTAGTGCACAGGTGTGATGTTGTTGGTTGTGACGCTAGTGCTGTAGTAGTGCACAGGTGTGATGTTGATGCTGTTGGTTGTGACGCCAGTGCTGTAGTAGTGCACAGGTGTGATGTTGATGTTGTTGGTTGTGACGCCAGTGCTGTAGTAGTGCACATGTGTGATGTTGATGTTGTTGGTTGTGACGCCAGTGCTGTAGTAGTGCACAGGTGTGATGTTGATGTTGTTGGTTGTGACGCCAGTGCTGTAGTAGTGCACAGGTGTGATGCTGATGTTGTTGGTTGTGACGCCAGTGCTGTAGTAGTGCACAGGTGTGATGTTGATGTTGTTGGTTGTGACGCCAGTGCTGTAGTAGTGCACAGGTGTGATGTTGATGTTGTTGGTTGTGACGCCAGTGCTGTAGTAGTGCACAGGTGTGATGTTGATGTTGTTGGTTGTGACGCCAGTGCTGTAGTAGTGCACAGGTGTGATGTTGTTGGTTGTGACGCTAGTGCTGTAGTAGTGCACTGGTGTGATGTTGATGTTGTTGGTTGTGACGCCAGTGCTGTAGTAGTGCACAGGTGTGATGTTGATGTTGTTGGTTGTGACGCCAGTGCTGTAGTAGTGCACAGGTGTGATGTTGTTGGTTGTGACGCTAGTGCTGTAGTAGTGCACAGGTGTGATGTTGATGTTATTGGTTGTGACGCCAGTGCTGTAGTAGTGCACAGGTGTGATGTTGATGTTGTTGGTTGTGACGCTAGTGCTGTAGTAGTGCACAGGTGTGATGTTGATGTTATTGGTTGTGACGCCAGTGCTGTAGTAGTGCACAGGTGTGATGTTGATGTTATTGGTTGTGACGCCAGTGCTGTAGTAGTGCACAGGTGTGATGTTGATGTTGTTGGTTGTGACGCTAGTGCTGTAGTAGTGCACAGGTGTGATGTGATGTTATTGTTGTGACGCTAGTGCTGTAGTAGTGCACAGGTGTGGATTGTGATGTTTTGGTTGTGACGCTAGTGCTGTAGTAGTGCACAGGTTGAGTTGATGTTGGTTGTGACGCTAGTGCTGTAGTAGTGCACAGGTGTGATGTTGATGCTGTTGGTTGTGACGCCAGTGCTGTAGTAGTGCACAGGTGTGATGTTGATGTTGTTGGTTGTGACGCTAGTGCTGTAGTAGTGCACAGGTGTGATGTTGATGTTGTTGGTTGTGACGCCAGTGCTGTAGTAGTGCACAGGTGTGATGCTGTTGGTTGTGACGCCAGTGCTGTAGTAGTGCACAGGTGTGATGTTGATGTTGTGGTTGTGACGCTAGTGCTGTAGTAGTGCACAGGTGTGATGTTGATGCTGTTGTTGTGACGCCAGTGCTGTAGTAGTGCAACAGGTGTGATGCTTGATGTTTGTTGGTTGTGACGCCAGTGCTGTAGTAGTGCACAGGTGTGATGTTGATGTTGTTGGTTGTGACGCAGTGCTGTAGTAGTGCACAGGTGTGATGTTGATGCTTGTTGGTTGTGACGCCAGTGCTGTAGTAGTGCACAGGTGTGATGTTATGTTTTGGTTGTGACGCATAGTGCTGTAGTAGTGCACAGGTGTGATTGCTGATGTGATTGGCTGTGACGCCAGTGCTGTAGTAGTGCACAGGTGTGATGCTGTTGGGTTGTGACGCCTAGTGCTGTAGTAGTGCACAGGTGTGATGTTGATGCTATTGTGTTGTGACGCTAGTGCTGTAGTAGTGCACAGGTGGTGATGTTGATGTTATTGGCTGTGACGTCAGTGCTGTAGTAGTGCACAGGTGTGATGCTGTTGGTTGTGACGCCAGTGCTGTAGTAGTGCACAGGTGTGATGTTGATGTTGTTGGTTGTGACGCCAGTGCTGTAGTAGTGCACAGGTGTGATGTTGATGCTGTTGGTTGTGACGCCAGTGCTGTAGTAGTGCACAGGTGTGATGTTGATGTTGTTGGTTGTGACGCTAGTGCTGTAGTAGTGCACAGGTGTGATGTTGATGTTATTGGTTGTGACGCCAGTGCTGTAGTAGTGCACAGGTGTGATGTTGTTGGTTGTGACGCTAGTGCTGTAGTAGTGCACAGGTGTGATGTTGTTGGTTGTGACGCTAGTGCTGTAGTAGTGCACAGGTGTGATGTTGATGTTGTTGGTTGTGACGCTAGTGCTGTAGTAGTGCACAGGTGTGATGTTGTTGGTTGTGACGCCAGTGCTGTAGTAGTGCACAGGTGTGATGTTGTTGGTTGTGACACTAGTGCTGTAGTAGTGCACAGGTGTGATGTTGATGTTGTTGGTTGTGACGCCAGTGCTGTAGTAGTGCACAGGTGTGATGTTGTTGGTTGTGACGCCAGTGCTGTAGTAGTGCACAGGTGTGATGTTGATGTTATTGGTTGTGACGCCAGTGCTGTAGTAGTGCACAGGTGTGATGTTGATGTTATTGGTTGTGACGCCAGTGCTGTAGTAGTGCACAGGTGTGATGTTGATGTTGTTGGTTGTGACGCTAGTGCTGTAGTAGTGCACAGGTGTGATGTTGATGTTATTGGTTGTGACGCTAGTGCTGTAGTAGTGCACAGGTGTGATGTTGATGTTGTTGGTTGTGACGCCAGTGCTGTAGTAGTGCACAGGTGTGATGCTGTTGGTTGTGACGCCAGTGCTGTAGTAGTGCACAGGTGTGATGTTGATGTTGTTGGTTGTGACGCTAGTGCTGTAGTAGTGCACAGGTGTGATGTTGATGCTGTTGGTTGTGACGCCAGTGCTGTAGTAGTGCACAGGTGTGATGTTGATGTTATTGGTTGTGACGCTAGTGCTGTAGTAGTGCACAGGTGTGATGTTGATGTTATTGGCTGTGACGCCAGTGCTGTAGTAGTGCACAGGTGTGATGCTGTTGGTTGTGACGCCAGTGCTGTAGTAGTGCACAGGTGTGATGTTGATGTTATTGGCTGTGACGCCAGTGCTGTAGTAGTGCACAGGTGTGATGCTGTTGGTTGTGACGCCAGTGCTGTAGTAGTGCACAGGTGTGATGTTGATGTTGTTGGTTGTGACGCCAGTGCTGTAGTAGTGCACAGGTGTGATGTTGATGCTGTTGGTTGTGACGCCAGTGCTGTAGTAGTGCACAGGTGTGATGTTGATGTTGTTGGTTGTGACGCTAGTGCTGTAGTAGTGCACAGGTGTGATGTTGATGTTGTTGGTTGTGACGCCAGTGCTGTAGTAGTGCACAGGTGTGATGTTGTTGGTTGTGACGCTAGTGCTGTAGTAGTGCACAGGTGTGATGTTGATGTTGTTGGTTGTGACGCTAGTGCTGTAGTAGTGCACAGGTGTGATGTTGTGTTGGTTGTGACGCCTAGTGCTGTAGTAGTGCACAGGTGTGATGTTGATGTTGTTGGTTTGTGACGCCAGTGCTGTAGTAGTGCACAGGTGTGATGTTGATGTGTTGGTTGTGACGCCAGTGCTGTAGTAGTGCACAGGTGTGATGATGATGTGTTGGTTGTGACGCCAGTGCTGTAGTAGTGCACAGGTGTGATGTTGATGTTGTTGGTTGTGACGCTAGTGCTGTAGTAGTGCACAGGTGTGATGTTGATGTTATTGGTTGTGACGCCAGTGCTGTAGTAGTGCACAAGGTGTGATGTTGTTGGTTGTGACGCTAGTGCTGTAGTAGTGCACAGGTGTGATGTTGATGTTGTGGTTGTGACGCTAGTGCTGTAGTAGTGCACAGGTGTGATGTTGATTGTTGGTTGTGACGCCAGTGCTGTAGTAGTGCACAGGTGTGATGTTGATGTTGTGTTGTGACGCCAGTGCTGTAGTAGTGCACAGGTGTGATGTTTGATGTTGTTTGGTGTGAAGCCAGTGCTGTAGTAGTGCAACAGGTGTGTTGATGTTGTTGGTTTGTGACGCTAGTGCTGTAGTAGTGCACAGGGTGGATGTTGAGTGCTATTGGTTGTGACGCCAGTGCTGTTAGTAGTGCACAGGTGTTGAGTTGATGTCTTGGTGTGACGCCAGTGCTGTAGGAGTGCACAGGGTGTGATGTTGATGTTGTTGTTGTGACGCCAGTTGCTGTAGTAGTGCACAGGTGTGATTTGTTTGCTATTGGTTGTGACGCCAGTGCTGTAGTAGTGCACAAGGTGTGATGTTGTATGTTGGTATGTGACGCCAGTGCTGTAGTAGTGCACAGGGTGATTGTTGATGTTGTTGGTGTATGGACGCTAGTGCTGTAGTAGTGCACAGGTGTGATGTTGATGTTTTGGTTGTGACGCCTAGTGCTGTAGTAGTGCACAGGTGTGATGTTGATGCTATTGGTTGTGACGCCAGTGCTGTAGTAGTGCACAGGTGTGATGTTGTTGGTTTGTGACGCTAGTGCTGTAGTAGTGCACAGGTGTGATGTTGATGTTGTTGGTTGTGACGCCAGTGCTGTAGTAGTGCACAGGTGTGATGTTGTTGGTTGTGACGCTAGTGCTGTAGTAGTGCACAGGTGTGATGTGATGTTGGTTGTGGACGCTAGTGCTGTAGTAGTGCACAGGTGTGATGTTGATGCTGTTGGTTGTGACGCCAGTGCTGTAGTAGTGCACAGGTGTGATGTTGATGTTGTTGGTTGTGACGCCAGTGCTGTAGTAGTGCACAGGTGTGATGTTGATGTGTTGGTTGTGACGCCAGTGCTGTAGTAGTGCACAGGTGTGATGTTGTTGGTTTGTGACGCCAGTGCTGTAGTAGTGCACAGGTGTGATGCTGATGTTGTTGGTTGTGACGCCAGTGCTGTAGTAGTGCACAGGTGTGAGGTTGATGTTGTTGGTTGTGACGCCAGTGCTGTAGTAGTGCACAGGTGTGATGTTGATTGTGTTGGTTGTGACGCCAGTGCTGTAGTAGTGCACAGGTGTGATGTTGATGTTGTTGGTTGTGACGCCAGTGCTGTAGTAGTGCACAGGTGTGATGTTGATGCTATTGGTTGTGACGCCAGTGCTGTAGCTAGTGCACAGGTGGTGATGTTGTTGGTTGTGACGCTAGTGCTGTAGTAGTGCACAGGTGTGATGTTGATGTTGTTGGTTTGACGCCAGAGCTGTAGTAGTGCAACAGGTGTGATGTTGTTGGTTGTGACGCTAGTGCTGTAGTAGTGCACAGGTGTGATGTTGATGCTGTTGGTTGTGACGCTAGTGCTGTAGTAGTGCACAGGTGTGATGTTGATGCTGTTGGTTGTGACGCCAGTGCTGTAGTAGTGCACAGGTGTGATGTTGATGTTGTTGGTTGTGACGCCAGTGCTGTAGTAGTGCACATGTGTGATGTTGATGTTGTTGGTTGTGACGCCAGTGCTGTAGTAGTGCACAGGTGTGATGTTGTTGGTTGTGACGCCAGTGCTGTAGTAGTGCACAGGTGTGATGCTGATGTTGTTGGTTGTGACGCCAGTGCTGTAGTAGTGCACAGGTGTGATGTTGATGTTGTTGGTTGTGACGCCAGTGCTGTAGTAGTGCACAGGTGTGATGTTGATGTTGTTGGTTGTGACGCCAGTGCTGTAGTAGTGCACAGGTGTGATGTTGATGTTGTTGGTTGTGACGCCAGTGCTGTAGTAGTGCACAGGTGTGATGTTGTTGGTTGTGACGCTAGTGCTGTAGTAGTGCACTGGTGTGATGTTGATGTTGTTGGTTGTGACGCCAGTGCTGTAGTAGTGCACAGGTGTGATGTTGATGTTGTTGGTTGTGACGCCAGTGCTGTAGTAGTGCACAGGTGTGATGTTGATGTTGTTGGTTGTGACGCCAGTGCTGTAGTAGTGCACAGGTGTGATGTTGTTGGTTGTGACGCTAGTGCTGTAGTAGTGCACTAGGTGTGATGTTGATGCTTAGTTGGTTGTGACGCTACGTGCTTGGTAGTAGTGCATACAGCGTGTGATTGTTGATGTTAGGTTGCTTGTGACGTCCAGTGCTGTAGTAGTGCACAGGTTTGATGCTGTGGGTTGTGACGCTAAGTGCTGTAGTAGTGCACAGGTGTGATTGTTGATGTTATTGGTTGTGACGCCAGTGCTGTAGTAGTGCACAGGTGTGATGTAGTTGTTATGGGGGGGGGGTGCACAGGTGTGATGTTGCTGTTATGGTTGTGACGCCAGTGCTGTAGTGAGTGCACAGGTGTGATTGTTGATCGTTATTGGTTGTGACGCCTAGTGCTGTAGTAGTGCACAAGGTGTGAATGATGTTGGATGTGATTGGTTGTGACGCCTAGTGCTGTAGTAGTGCACATGTGTGTGTGATGTTATTGGTTGTGACGCTAGTGCTGTAGTACGTGCACAGGTGTGATGTTGATGTTTGTGGTTGTGACGCTAGTGCCTAGTAGTAGTGCACAGGTGTGATGTTGATGTTGGTTGTGACGCCTAGTGCTGTAGTAGTGCACAGGTGTGATGTTGATGTATTGGTTGTGACGCCAGTGGCTGTAATAGTGCACAGTGTGGTGATGTTGTTGGTGTGTGACGCTAGTGCTGTAGTAGTGCACAGGTGTGATGTTGATGTTGTTGGTTGTGACGCCAGTGCTGTAGTAGTGCACAGGTGTGATGTTGATGGTTGTGACGCCTAGTGCTGTAGTAGTGCACAGGTGTGATGTTGATGTTGTTGGTTGTGACGCTAGTGCTGTAGTAGTGCACAGGTGTGATGTTGATGCTGTTGGTTGTGACGCCAGTGCTGTAGTAGTGCACAGGTGTGATGTTGATGTTATTGGTTGTGACGCCAGTGCTGTAGTAGTGCACAGGTGTGATGTTGATGTTATTGGCTGTGACGCCAGTGCTGTAGTAGTGCACAGGTGTGATGCTGTTGGTTGTGACGCTAGTGCTGTAGTAGTGCACAGGTGTGATGTTGATGCTATTGGTTGTGACGCTAGTGCTGTAGTAGTGCACAGGTGTGATGTTGATGTTATTGGCTGTGACGTCAGTGCTGTAGTAGTGCACAGGTGTGATGCTGTTGGTTGTGACGCCAGTGCTGTAGTAGTGCACAGGTGTGATGTTGATGTTGTTGGTTGTGACGCCAGTGCTGTAGTAGTGCACAGGTGTGATGTTGATGCTGTTGGTTGTGACGCCAGTGCTGTAGTAGTGCACAGGTGTGATGTTGATGTTGTTGGTTGTGACGCTAGTGCTGTAGTAGTGCACAGGTGTGATGTTGATGTTATTGGTTGTGACGCCAGTGCTGTAGTAGTGCACAGGTGTGATGTTGTTGGTTGTGACGCTAGTGCTGTAGTAGTGCACAGGTGTGATGTTGTTGGTTGTGACGCTAGTGCTGTAGTAGTGCACAGGTGTGATGTTGATGTTGTTGGTTGTGACGCTAGTGCTGTAGTAGTGCACAGGTGTGATGTTGTTGGTTGTGACGCCAGTGCTGTAGTAGTGCACAGGTGTGATGTTGTTGGTTGTGACGCTAGTGCTGTAGTAGTGCACAGGTGTGATGTTGATGTTGTTGGTTGTGACGCCAGTGCTGTAGTAGTGCACAGGTGTGATGTTGTTGGTTGTGACGCCAGTGCTGTAGTAGTGCACAGGTGTGATGTTGATGTTATTGGTTGTGACGCCAGTGCTGTAGTAGTGCACAGGTGTGATGTTGATGTTATTGGTTGTGACGCCAGTGCTGTAGTAGTGCACAGGTGTGATGTTGATGTTGTTGGTTGTGACGCTAGTGCTGTAGTAGTGCACAGGTGTGATGTTGATGTTATTGGTTGTGACGCTAGTGCTGTAGTAGTGCACAGGTGTGATGTTGATGTTGTTGGTTGTGACGCCAGTGCTGTAGTAGTGCACAGGTGTGATGCTGTTGGTTGTGACGCCAGTGCTGTAGTAGTGCACAGGTGTGATGTTGATGTTGTTGGTTGTGACGCTAGTGCTGTAGTAGTGCACAGGTGTGATGTTGATGCTGTTGTTGTGACGCCAGTGCTGTAGTAGTGCACAGGTGTGATGTTGATGTTATTGGTTGTGACGCTAGTGCTGTAGTAGTGCACAGGTGTGATGTTGATGTTATTGGCTGTGACGCCAGTGCTGTAGTAGTGCACAGGTGTGATGCTGTTGGTTGTGACGCCAGTGCTGTAGTAGTGCACAGGTGTGATGTTGATGTTATTGGCTGTGACGCCAGTGCTGTAGTAGTGCACAGGTGTGATGCTGTTGGTTGTGACGCCAGTGCTGTAGTAGTGCACAGGTGTGATGTTGATGTTGTTGGTTGTGACGCCAGTGCTGTAGTAGTGCACAGGTGTGATGTTGATGCTGTTGGTTGTGACGCCAGTGCTGTAGTAGTGCACAGGTGTGATGTTGATGTTGTTGGTTGTGACGCTAGTGCTGTAGTAGTGCACAGGTGTGATGTTGATGTTATTGGTTGTGACGCCAGTGCTGTAGTAGTGCACAGGTGTGATGTTGTTGGTTGTGACGCTAGTGCTGTAGTAGTGCACAGGTGTGATGTTGATGTTGTTGGTTGTGACGCTAGTGCTGTAGTAGTGCACAGGTGTGATGTTGTTGGTTGTGACGCTAGTGCTGTAGTAGTGCACAGGTGTGATGTTGATGCTGTTGGTTGTGACGCCAGTGCTGTAGTAGTGCACAGGTGTGATGTTGATGCTGTTGGTTGTGACGCCAGTGCTGTAGTAGTGCACAGGTGTGATGATGATGTTGTTGGTTGTGACGCCAGTGCTGTAGTAGTGCACAGGTGTGATGTTGATGTTGTTGGTTGTGACGCCAGTGCTGTAGTAGTGCACAGGTGTGATGTTGATGTTATTGGTTGTGACGCCAGTGCTGTAGTAGTGCACAGGTGTGATGTTGTTGGTTGTGACGCTAGTGCTGTAGTAGTGCACAGGTGTGATGTTGATGTTGTTGGTTGTGACGCTAGTGCTGTAGTAGTGCACAGGTGTGATGTTGATGTTGTTGGTTGTGACGCCAGTGCTGTAGTAGTGCACAGGTGTGATGTTGATGTTATTGGTTGTGACGCCTGTGCTGTAGTAGTGCACAGGTGTGATGTTGTTGGTTGTGACGCTAGTGCTGTAGTAGTGCACAGGTGTGATGTTGATGTTATTGGTTGTGACGCCAGTGCTGTAGTAGTGCACAGGTGTGATGTTGATGTTGTTGGTTGTGACGCTAGTGCTGTAGTAGTGCACAGGTGTGATGTTGATGCTGTTGGTTGTGACGCCAGTGCTGTAGTAGTGCACAGGTGTGATGTTGATGTTGTTGGTTGTGACGCTAGTGCTGTAGTAGTGCACAGGTGTGATGTTGATGCTGTTGGTTGTGACGCCAGTGCTGTAGTAGTGCACAGGTGTGATGTTGATGCTGTTGGTTGTGACGCCAGTGCTGTAGTAGTGCACAGGTGTGATGTTGATGTTGTTGGTTGTGACGCCAGTGCTGTAGTAGTGCACAGGTGTGATGTTGATGCTGTTGGTTGTGACGCCAGTGCTGTAGTAGTGCACAGGTGTGATGTTGTTGGTTGTGACGCTAGTGCTGTAGTAGTGCACAGGTGTGATGTTGATGCTGTTGGTTGTGACGCCAGTGCTGTAGTAGTGCACAGGTGTGATGTTGATCCGGTTTATATTCCCGAATGGTCGGTAACCTCCTGGTTGTTGCGTTTCCCTTGCGCTCCTGTCACAACAACC
Organism: Dendropsophus ebraccatus; assembly: GCF_027789765.1. NCBI lineage: Eukaryota > Metazoa > Chordata > Amphibia > Anura > Hylidae > Dendropsophus > Dendropsophus ebraccatus. The sequence goes on along the minus strand of NC_091467.1, from coordinate 1,013,479 downwards.
TGGAGTGGTAACTGACCCCCCCGGGCTGTTAGTACTGCCACCCACAGAGAAGGGGAAAATAAGGGGTACGGTGGTGTGTATAGGTGCCTGTGCAGACATAGGAGTCCCATGCGTATACTACAAAAATAGAACAGTTTACTGAAGAACATTGTAAAAGAACAGAAGACGTAATACAGATAAGAGATGTAGCTGACAATAGTTTCTTAAGCGCTCGGAGAAGTAAGAGCTTTGGTAGAAGTGGTATTGCTTTTGTAGAGGTAGAGAGAAGATGAGTTGCCAGAGGAGCCCTGCCAAATGTAGACTCTGTACTCTGCCAGAACTGTAGGATATATATATGTAGATAAGTGATACTCGTACTCATGTTTAGACTGCCTTCTGTCTGACTGCCTTCTGCCCCCTAGCGTCATACAACTGTCTTAGGTTGTTAGCACAAGCACCAGTGGTCTGTTATCTGGATGTAACATGTTCCCGAGACTTCCCAGTCGACCTCTGCTGCGCAGTAGGATATGTAGACCTGTGCTTTTGGTAGCTTTGTCCTACTGGGGTCAGCTCCTCTTGTTTCAAGAGGTTCCTGCCGTGGGCTAGGGTGATCTTAAGGGGCTGCCCTCCCCTCCTTGGACTTAGCACTGCATAGTGAAAGTAGTGGTTGCTTGTATAGAAGAAATCTCTCAGCATTTGTCTTTGGTCCCTGTCAGGGGTCCTGGCTACAGCCAGGCCCTTGCTTTACTTGCTGTTATGTCCTCTCTCACAAGAAACTAGACTAAGACTAAACTCCCTTCCTCCACCAGTGTAACTCCTCCTACAGGGGTAAGAGTGTGGGTAAGAGAGAGGAAGAAGAGGATAGGAGAGATAGAAAGAGCACTTCCTAATGGTCAGCACACTAACACATGGCACAAACAATTAACCCTTTTGCTCTTTAGCTGTGCACGTAAAACACAAAGACAGTGGTGCTACCTTGTGGGGAAAACAAGGTACTTCATCAAACTCTTAACTGAGTGTGCAAAAGAAGGGGTCAGTAGAGTCTCAGTTACGAGTCTCAAAACACGGCAATAGCCAGATATCCCTCCAGGGGTTTTCTTAACTGAGTGCACAACTTACTGGGGTGCATATATAACAACACCCGTGGTGGGACACCACAGATACAGCTACCCACCTACATACACCTACTCACCTATATACAGCAGTGGGGTTAGGACTAGTTGGGGCAGATTCCTGTCAGTGTATGTTGGAGGAGGAGTATATACAGAGTACCTGCTGCAGAGATTTCCCCAGGGTCTGGCCTGAGGCCAGGACCCATCTGTGGGACTTTATACAAAGGATTATTCTATCTACAAGCCTTATCCTCCTAGCCATGACCGGCTAGCGCTTAAAGTTGGTGAGACTGTGGTAAAGGGAATCAAGGGACAACCCTGTCTACGCTGGGCAGCTATTGTTCTCTCATCCTCATGATCACTTCAGGTACAAGTCAGTAGTTAAGCTAAGTGCAAAGAGGCGAGACTTTACTGCAAGCTGCTAGGTTTCCTAAAAGATTACCCCAATGGCTAGCTCTATCCACATGATGGGGCCTACATCACTGGATCTGTGTCACTCTGTGCCCATAGACAGCATTAGGCATGGGTGTAGATATTTCTTCTCGGAAGCCCCCACAGCTGAGAATCCAAGGATCTAGACAGGGCCCAGCCACCCTGAGCCACCCATAAACCTGCCACCCAGAGCCAGCCGGAAGCCCCTACCCAGAGCCAGCCTGAAGCAACCTACCCAGAGCCAGCCGGAAGCCCCCTACCCAGAGCCAGCCGGAAGCCCCCTACCCAGAGCCAGCCGGAAGCCCCCTACCCAGAGCCAGCCGGAAGCCCCCTACCCAGAGCCAGCCGGAAGCCTCTTAGCCAGAGCCAGCCGGAAGCCCCCTAGTATCTTCAAGTCAGTACAGCTAAGTGAAGTGTCTATTATAGTGTGAGCCCCTGTCCGGTCGTTCTCTATAACGTCCCCAGGATCCTTCCTTCTCTGCTAGCGTTCTAGCTGTCCCCCTCCAGGGGATTGTGAGTCTATTCACACCAGTGAGAAACTACAAGTATTTGTCCTCCTAATAAAACTGTTGCAATTGTGACCAAGCTGCCGATTGTACTAGAGACTGTGACATCCTGTAACCTGTTCCCGAGACAGTATATCCAGTATATACCACCCCCGGCCACCCTGACAAGTGCCCCAGTGGTACTACAACCCCCAGTCACACCTGCCCCCGGGTCCTAGTGCATTATACAGTTCGCTCACCACTAATAGATCCATAAGAACGTCCTTCAGGCCGGTGCAGATGTGATACAATGTCTGGGGATTGTACACAAGGTCTCTCTCCTTTATGTAATCAGGTCATCTAAATCTCATGGATAAATAATGTGCCGGTCCCCGGGGGCCACACGATCTCTTCCTTCTGCTCCATTTCTCTGGATTTTCATAAGATTAGAACGAAGTCCACCGGGAGCTGACAGGATCCTGAAGCCTCTGCATTTCAGTCCTGACCCCCCCCCCCCCCCCGGCAGATAAGGGGGCCACACCGACTCATGGAAGATAAGGGGGCCACACCGAGACTGTACGGGGCCACAGTGACTTAGGGAAGATAAGGGGGCCACACCGAGACTGTACGGGGCCACAGTGACTCAGGGAAGATAAGGGGGCCACACCGAGACTGTACAGGGCCACAGTGACTCAGGGAAGATAAGGGGGCCGCAACGAGACTGCACAGGGCCACACTGACTAAAGGGAAGATAAGGGGGCCGCACAGAGACTATACGGGCCACACTGACTCAGGGAAGATAAGAGGGCCGCACCGAGACTGTACGGGGCCACACCGACTTAGGGAAGATAAGGGGGCCGCACCGAGACTGTACGGGGCCACACCGACTTAGAGAAGATAAGGGGGCAGCACCGAGACTGTACGGGGCCACACTGAGTAAGGGACGATAAGGGGGCCGCACCGAGACTGTATGGGGCCACACCGACTTAGGGAAGATAAGGGGGCCGCACCGAGACTGTACAGGGCCACACCGACTTAGGGAAGATAAAGGGGGCCGCACCGAGACTGTACGGGGCCACACTGACTCAGGGAAGATAAGGGGGCCGCACCGAGACTTCACGGGGCCACACTGACTAAGGGAAGATAAGGGGGCCGCACCGAGACTGTACGGGGCCACACTGACTCAGGGAAGATAAAGGGGGCCGCACCGAGACTGTACGGGGCCACACTGACTCAGGGAAGATAAAGGGAGCCGCACCAAGACTGTACGGGGCCACACTGACTCAGGGAAGATAAGGGGGCCACACCGAGACTGTATGGGGCCACACCGACTTAAGAGAAGATAAGGGGGCCGCACCGAGACTGTACGGGGCCACACCGACTTAGGGAAGATAAAGGGGTCCGCACCAAGACTGTACGGGGCCACACCGACTCAGGGAAGATAAGGGGGCCGCACAGAGACTGTACGGGGCCACACTGACTCAGGGAAGATAAGGGGGCCGCACCGAGACTTCACGGGGCCACACTGACTAAGGGAAGATAAGGGGGCCGCACCGAGACTGTACGGGGCCACACTGACTAAAGGGAAGATAAGGGGGCCGCACCGAGACTGTACGGGGCCACACTGAGTAAGGGAAGATAAGGGGGCCGCACCGAGACTGTACGGGGCCACACTGAGTAAGGGAAGATAAGGGGGCCGAACAGGATCTGCACCAAGACCATATGGGGCCTCTCCTATTTGGGATTCTTAAAGAATAGAGATGAGCGAATACGATTCGATCGAGATGATATTCGATGGAATATTGCGGTATTCGAAAGATTCGAATACAATCGAGTAGTGTGACGAATACGCGGGAAACATTGGAAAGCCCTCCCATCGCACACAGCGCCAAAACGGCGTCTACCCTCATTGGATGGCTGAACCACATGACCTCGAATATTTAATAATTGACTTCCGCCTCTCGACCGCAGATGCGCTTTCAGCCTAGTCAGGGAGAGATCCTGGAGCAGGGAGAGATCGGTGTTAGTAGGGAGAGATCCTGGAGCAGGGAGAGATCGGTGTTAGTAGGTTTGGTCAGGCAGGATTACTACACAACCCAGAAGTCCTTCTCAGGGCGAAGATCCAGCGAGAAAGTCATCTCTGCATCCAAAGCTTCTCAGTGCTAAGAACTAGATGATATAACAGCCAGGGGCGGATTAACTTTACCATAGGCCCCGGGCTGTTCACCAAGCCTGGGCCCCCCCACCCCACTGTAACTATGGCAGCACTAGCCATGGCCCCCCACCCCACTGTAACTATGGCAGCACTAGCCTGGGCCCCCCACCCCACTGTAACTATGGCAGCACTAGCCTGGGCCCCCCACCCCACTGTAACTATGGCAGCACTAGCCTGGGCCCCCCACCCCACTGTAACTATGGCAGCACTAGCCTGGGCCCCCCACCCCACTGTAACTATGGCAGCACTAGCCATGGCCCCCCCACCCCACTGTAACTATGGCAGCACTAGCCTGGGCCCCCCACCCCACTGTAACTATGGCAGCACTAGCCTGGGCCCCCCACCCCACTGTAACTATGGCAGCACTTGCCTGGGCCCCCCACCCCACTGTAACTATGGCAGAACTAGCCTGGGCCCCCCACCCCACTGTAACTATGGCAGCACTAGCCTGGGTCCCCCACCTCACTGTAACTATGGCAGCACTAGCCTGGGCCCCCCACCCCACTGTAACTATGGCAGAACTAGCCTGGGCCCCCCCCCACCCCACTGTAACTATGGCGGCACTAGCCTGGGCCCCCCCCACCCCACTGTAACTATGGCAGCACTAGCCTGGGCCCCCCCACCCCACTGTAACTATGGCAGCACTAGCCTGGGCCCCCCACCCCACTGTAACTATGGCAGCACTAGCCATGGCCCCCCCACCCCACTGTAACTATGGCAGCACTAGCCTGGGCCCCCCACCCCACTGTAACTATGGCAGCACTAGCCTGGGCCCCCCACCCCACTGTAACTATGGCAGCACTAGCCTGGGCCCCCCACCCCACTGTAACTATGGCAGAACTAGCCTGGGCCCCCCCCCCCACCCCACTGTAACTATGGCGGCACTAGCCTGGGCCCCCCCCCCACCCCACTGTAACTATGGCAGCACTAGCCTGGGCCCCCCCACCCCACTGTAACTATGGCAGCACTAGCCATGGACCCCCCACCCCACTGTAACTATGGCAGCACTAGCCTGGGCCCCCCACCCCCCTGTAACTATGGCAGCACTAGCCTGGGCCCCCCACCCCACTGTAACTATGGCAGCACTAGCCTGGGCCCCCCACCCCACTGTAACTATGGCAGCACTAGCCATGGCCCCCCCCACCCCACTGTAACTATGGCAGCACTAGCCTGGGCCCCCCCACCCCACTGTAACTATGGCAGCACTAGCCTGGGTCCCCCACCTCACTGTAACTATGGCAGCACTAGCCTGGGCCCCCCACCCCACTGTAACAATGGCGGCACTAGCCATGGCCCCCCCACCCCACTGTAACTATGGCAGCACTAGCCTGGGCCCCCCACCCCACTGTAGCTATGGCAGCACTAGCCTGGCGTTCATAGTACAGGACAGATAATGCCATGATGTCCTGATTTGTGCAAAATTGCCATAAAAAAACAGTGATTTTTTGCAAATCATGGCGGAAGTGTAGCCAGGAGACAGTACACCACTGACAGTATAAGTCTTTTTTGGGTGCTCATGGGGCCCCCAGGAGCTCAGGGCCCCGGGCTGCCGCCTGAAACGCCCCTATTATAATCCACTACTGATAACAGCAGCATCAGCAGGTGTATTCATCCCAGGACCCTGTGTGTAGAAGGGACTTATAGTGTCTCTGGTTTAGTCCACTAAGGGCACCTGATATATACTGTTCCTGTAGCCCACTAAGGACACCTGATATATACTGTTCCAGTAGCCCACTAAGGACACCTGATATATACTGTTCCAGTAGCCCACTAAGGGCACCTGATATATACTGTTCCAGTAGCCCACTAAGGGCACCTGATATATACTGTTATATACTGTTCCAGAAGCCCACTAAGGGCACCTGATATATACTGTTATATACTGTTCCAGAAGCCCACTAAGGGCACCTGATATATACTGTTCCAGTAGCCCAGTAAGGGCACCTGATATATACTGTTCCAGTAGCCCAGTAAGGACACCTGATATATACTGTTCCAGTAGCCCACTAAGGGCCCCTGATATATACTGTTCCTGTAGCCCAGTAAGGGCACCTGATATATACTGTTCCAGTAGCCCACTAAGGGCACCTGATATATACTGTTCCAGTAGCCCACTAAGGGCACCTGATATATACTGTTCCAGTAGCCCAGTAAGGGCACATGATATATACTGTTCCAGTAGCCCAGTAAGGACACCTGATATATACTGTTCCTGTAGCCCAGTAAGGACACCTGATATATACTGTTCCTGTAGCCCAGTAAGGGCACCTGATATATACTGTTCTAGTAGCCCACTAAGGACACGTTATACATACTGTTCCACAAGTCCACTAAGGGCACCTGATATATACTGTTCCAGTAGCCCAGTAAGGGCACCTGATATATACTGTTCCAGTAGCCCAGTAAGGACACCTGATATATACTGTTCCAGTAGCCCACTAAGGGCCCCTGATATATACTGTTCCAGTAGCCCAGTAAGGGCACCTGATATATACTGTTCCAGTAGCCCACTGAGAGCACCTGATATATACTGATCAAGTAGCCCACTAAGAGCACCTGATATATACTGTTCCAGTAGCCCACTAAGGACACCTGATATATACTGTTCCAGTAGCCCACTAAGGACACCTGATATATACTGTTCCAGTAGCCCAGTAAGGGCACCTGATATATACTGTTCCAGTAGCCCAGTAAGGGCACCTGATATATACTGTTCCAGTAGCCCAGTAAGGGCACCTGATATATACTGTTCCAGTAGCCCAGTAAGGGCACCTGATATATACTGTTCCAGTAGTCCACTAAGGACACCTGATATATACTGTTCCAGTAGCCCAGTAAGGACACCTGATATATACTGTTCCAGTAGCCCACTAAGGGCACCTGATATATACTGTTCCAGTAGCCCAGTAAGGGCACCTGATATATACTGTTCCAGTAGTCCACTAAGGACACCTGATATATACTGTTCCAGTAGCCCAGTAAGGACACCTGATATATACTGTTCCAGTAGCCCACTAAGGGCACCTGATATATACTGTTCCAGTAGCCCAGTAAGGGCCCCTGATATATACTGTTCCAGTAGCCCATTAAGGGCACCTGATATATACTGATCAAGTAGCCCACTAAGGGCACCTTATATATACTGTTCCAGTAGCCCACTAAGGGTACCTGATATATACTGTTCCAGTAGCCCACTAAGGGCACCTGATATATACTGTTCCAGTAGCCCACTAAGGGCACCTGATATATACTGTTCCAGTAGCCCACTAAGGGCACCTTATATATACTGTTCCAGTAGCCCACTAAGGGCACCTGATATATACTGTTCCAGTAGCCCACTAAGAAGAACCTGATGTACACTGTTCCAGTAGCCCACTAAGGGCACCTGATATATACTGTTCCAGTAGCCCACTAAGAAGAACCTGATATACTCTGTTCCAGTAGCCCACTAAGGGCACCTGATATATACTGTTCCAGTAGCCCACTAAGAAGAACCTGATATAGACTGTTCCAGTAGCCCAGTAAGGAGAACCTGATATATACTGTTCCAGTAGCCCACTAAGGACACCTGATATATACTGTTCCAGTAGCCCACTAAGGACACCTGATATATACTGTTCCAGTAGCCCACTAAGGGAACCTGATATATACTGTTCCAGTAGCCCACTAAGGAGAACCTGATATATACTGTTCCTGTAGCCCACTAAGGGCACCTGATATATACTGTTCCAGTAGCCCACTAAGGAGAACCTGATATACACTGTTCCAGTAGCCCAGTAAGGACACCTGATATACACTATTCCAGTAGCCCACTAAGGGAACCTGATATACACTATTCCAGTAGCCCACTAAGGACACCTGATATATACTGTTCCAGTAGCCCACTAAGGACACCTGATATATACTGTTCCAGTAGCCCACTAAGGACACTTGATATATACTGTTCCAGTAGCCCACTAAGGACACCTGATATACACTATTCCAGTAGCCCACTAAGGAGAACCTGATATATACTGTTCCAGTAGCCCACTAAGGGCACCTGATATATACTGTTCCAGCAGCCCACTAAGGACACCTGATATATACTGTTCCAGTAGCCCACTAAGGAGAACCTGATATACACTGTTCCAGTAGCCCACTAAGGACACCTGATATATACTGTTCCAGTAGCCCACTAAGGAGAACCTGATATATACTGTTCCAGTAGCCCACTAAGGGCACCTGATATATACTGTTCCAGTAGCCCACTAAGGACACCTGATATATACTGTTCCAGTAGCCCACTAAGGAGAACCTGATATACACTGTTCCAGTAGCCCACTAAGGGAACCTGATATATACTGTTCCAGTAGCCCACTAAGGAGAACCTGATATACACTGTTCCAGTAGCCCACTAAGGACACCTGATATATACTGTTCCAGTAGCCCACTAAGGAGAACCTGATATACACTGTTCCAGTAGCCCACTAAGGACACCTGATATATACTGTTCCAGTAGCCCACTAAGGGCACCTGATATATACTGTTCCAGTAGCCCACTAAGGGCACCTTATATATACTGTTCCAGTAGCCCACTAAGGGCACCTGATATATACTGTTCCAGTAGCCCACTAAGAAGAACCTGATATACACTGTTCCAGTAGCCCACTAAGGGCACCTGATATATACTGTTCCAGTAGCCCACTAAGAAGAACCTGATATACTCTGTTCCAGTAGCCCACTAAGGGCACCTGATATATACTGTTCCAGTAGCCCACTAAGAAGAACCTGATATAGACTGTTCCAGTAGCCCAGTAAGGAGAACCTGATATATACTGTTCCAGTAGCCCACTAAGGACACCTGATATATACTGTTCCAGTAGCCCACTAAGGGCACCTGATATATACTGTTCCAGTAGCCCACTAAGGACACCTGATATATACTGTTCCAGTAGCCCACTAAGGGCACCTGATATATACTGTTCCAGTAGCCCACTAAGGACACCTGATATACACTATTCCAGTAGCCCACTAAGGAGAACCTGATATATACTGTTCCAGTAGCCCACTAAGGGCACCTGATATATACTGTTCCAGTAGCCCACTAAGGACACCTGATATATACTGTTCCAGTAGCCCACTAAGGAGAACCTGATATACACTGTTCCAGTAGCCCACTAAGGGCACCTGATATATACTGTTCCAGTAGCCCACTAAGGACACCTGATATACACTATTCCAGTAGCCCACTAAGGGAACCTGATATACACTATTCCAGTAGCCCACTAAGGACACCTGATATATACTGTTCCAGTAGCCCACTAAGGACACCTGATATATACTGTTCCAGTAGCCCACTAAGGACACCTGATATATACTGTTCCAGTAGCCCACTAAGGACACCTGATATATACTGTTCCAGTAGCCCACTAAGGAGAACCTGATATACACTGTTCCAGTAGCCCACTAAGGGAACCTGATATATACTGTTCCAGTAGCCCACTAAGGAGAACCTGATATACACTGTTCCAGTAGCCCACTAAGGACACCTGATATATACTGTTCCAGTAGCCCACTAAGGAGAACCTGATATACGCTGTTCCAGTAGCCCACTAAGGGCACCTGATATATACTGTTCCAGTAGCCCACTAAGGGCACCTGATATATACTGTTCCAGTAGCCCACTAAGGGAACCTGATATATACTGTTCCAGTAGCCCAGTAAGGGCACCTGATATATACTGTTCCAGTAGCCCACTAAGGGCACCTGATATATACTGTTCCAGTAGCCCACTAAGGGAACCTGATATATACTGTTCCAGTAGCCCAGTAAGGGCACCTGATATATACTGTTCCAGTAGCCCACTAAGGACACCTGATATATACTGTTCCTGTAGCCCACTAAGGGCCCCTGATATATACTGTTCCTGTAGCCCACTAAGGGCACCTGATATATACTGTTCCAGTAGCCCACTAAGGGCACCTGATATAGACTGTTCCAGTAGCCCACTAAGGGCACCTGATACATAGTTGTTAAGATGCCCTCAGTGGGCTATAAAAAGACTATGAAGAAGGGAAGTGCACAGGGACGGGGCCGTGGACGCAGAAGAGGCGGTTTAGGCACAAGTCGTGTGAAAGCACCTGGACAATCAATGGCTGCTGCTGAGGGGCAGGCAGTTTACAGTCTTCCAACATCCCTCAGTTCATGAACTGGCGAGGCATAGGGCAGAGTACACCGCTGTTAAGGCCAGACCAGCGGGAACTGGTGGACAAATGGATAGCAGATAATGCTTCCACCCACAGAGTCCAGTCCCATCGGCAGCCAAGAGTCTTGACTACAGGACCTCGCTGTGACCCTCCTCCCAACTTTCCTCCCAACCTGTCCAACGTTCAGAAAACATTGAGGTCACCTTTGCCCAGTCCCCGGAGCTGTTTTCTGGTCCTTTCATGGCATCGGGACTGCCAGAATCCTGGGATTTTGTATGCACTGATGCCCAAAGTTTGGATCATCCACCATCTCCAGGTGATGTTGGTGAGAGACGGCCCCCACCAGGTGGAATCTGCATGGATGACGATGACGACAAGAAACAATTGCCATCCGGGGAGGCAATGAGCCTGTCCGTTGGGCAGGAGGAGGATGACAGTGATATAGTTGAGGCGGTCGACGACTTAGTGACCAACCAAACTTGGCCTGGGGAGTCGTCCAGCGGCGAAAGTTGGGGAGTTGGGGAGGCCTGTTGCGCCCCCCCAAACTGCGTTCCGAGGAAGAGGGTAGTCCAGAGGCAGGGGGAACATAGAGCGAAGGCAGGCGAGAGGCAGCAGAGCGGAGGCCCGTATCAGCCCCCCGCGCCAAGCTCCCACCTCCAGGGGCCGTGTCTCTTTGGTTTGGACATTTTTTAATGTCTGCGCCGATGATAAACGGAGCGCGGTGTGCTCATTGTGCCATTCCAAAATAAGTCGGGGCTCTGAAAAAAGCAACCTCACCACCTCAGGTATGCGGCGCCATTTGGAAGGCAAGCACTGGGCAGAGTGGGAGAGAGCAAACGCGGGACAAGCTGCGTCAGAGGTCCCCGCTGCTGCCTCTTCCCCTCGTTTGTCTGCTGCCTCTGCAGTCCGGATGACCAGGCAGGACACTGAAGCATCGTCCTCTGCTTCGGTCACGTCTCGTCCTTCCACCCCAGCTTCCCCTTCGCCTGTGTCCGGCACTTCGCCTGCACCTTCGTTTGCCTCCAGCCAACAATTGTCCATCGTGCAGGCATTTAAGCACAAGTGAAAGTACGCAGCGAGCCACCCACAAGCCCAAGCCCTAAACAGCCACATCTCAAAAATGCTGGCCCTTGAGATGTTGTTTAGGCTTGTAGAGACCCAGTCCTTCCGCAACCTGATGGCGGCTGCCATGCTACGGTATTCGGTCCCCAGCCGCCACTACTTTACCTGGCGTTCCGTCCCTGACCTGCACCAGCACGTGTCCGGTAACATCAAGCGGGGCTAGTCAAGCGCCAGGCTAAACATCAAGCGCCAGGCTAGTGCTGCCATAGTTACAGTGGGGTGGGGGGCCCAGGCTTGGTGAACAGCCCAGGGCCTATGGTAAAGTTAATCTGCCCCTGGCTGTTATATCATCTATTTCTTAGCACTGAGAAGCTTTGGATGCAGAGATGACTCAGATACTCGGTGAGCGCCAAGGTCCACCTCACCACGGACTCATGGACAAGTGCCTGCGGTCAGCGAAGATACATATCCATCACGGCACGTTGGGTCAATGTGGTGGAAGCTGGGACTGGGTCTCAAACTGAGAGGGACTTCCTCCGACCCCCCAAGGTAATTGCCAGCACAGGTTCTGCCAACCCCACCACCTCCTTCTCTTTGTCTGCCGCCTTACCATCTTCCTCAGCCACTGGATGGAGGCGCTGCAGCACTGGCGTGCTCAAGCTCCTCAGTTTGGGCGATAGGCAGCACAGCGCCCGAGAGGCACTGCAGGCCTATTGCAGGAGACGGAAAGGTGGCTGTTGCTGCTGCAGCTCGGACCAGGCATGTCGTGTGTGATAACGCCAGTAATCTGGTAGCGGCTCTGAAGCTTGGGAACTCACGCACGTACCATGCCTGACCCACGTTTTTAATTTGGTGGTTCGTTTCCTGAAAACGTACCCTGACCTCCCCGAGCTACAGGTGAAAGTGCGGCACTTTCATAAGTCCCACGACCCGCTGCTAGCCTGAGGAAGATCAATCAACGCCTCAATTTGCCTCAACACCGACTAATCTGCGACGTCACCACTCGCTGGAATTCCACCTATTATATGTTGGCCCAGGTGTGTGAGCAACAGAGAGCCCTGATGGAATACCAGCTCCAAAATCCCCATGTGCCTACCACTCAGCTACCTCTGTTTGCCAGCCATGACTGGGCATGGATGGCCGACATATGCAAAGTTTTGCGCATATTTGAGGGCTCCACCAAGAGGGTCGGCAGTGATGACGCTATAGTGAGCCTAACCATCCCTCTCCTCTGCGTAATCAAAGAAACCCTGTTCTTCACAAAGCAGAGCAACTTGTGTAGGGAGGAGGCCGGGATGGCAGGAGACATTTCGCAGCCTGACACTGAGAGCAAACTGTTGTCAGCTTCTCAGCAGCAAGGCCAGCAGGAAGAAGAGGACAACGACGAGATGGAGGAGGATGTGGAAGAGGAGGGTGCTAACACTAAGATTGGGTTTGTACCGTCGGTTAGGCGTGGATGGGAAGAGGAGGAGGAGAAGGAAGAGGAGGAATGGGAGAGTCATCCGTCTGGTGGGGACAGCCCATTGGTTGTTCAGACTCTGGCACACATGACAGAGTTCATGTTGGACTGCATGGAGAGGGACCGACGCATTGTCCGTATAATGGACAGTAGCCGATACTGGATCTTTGCACTCCTGGACCCCCGGTATAAAGAGCAGGTTTGCTCTCTTATTCCCCTACAGGAGAGGACCCGGCGGCTACACCAATACAAGTTCGAAATCCTGCAGACGATGATGGAGATCTTCCCGCCCACCATCGCTAGCGGAAGAGAGGAGAGTTCATGCGGGAATGTTCCAACATCCGCGAGGTCCACGGGCAACAAGCCAATACTGGACAAAATGTGGGACAATTTAATGGCACCCCAGCGCAAAACATCCAGCACTGAGGTGCCTCCTAGCAGCAGGAGGGACAAGTATCGGCGGATGTTAAGGGAGTACATGGCAGACTGTGACCCTGTCCTCCCTGATCCCTCGGCGCCATACACCTATTGGGTGAAAAAGAGCTGTGAAAGAGCTGTCTCCCTATGCTTTGGAGGTGCTGGCGTGCCCTGCCGCCAGTGTGCTGTCAAAGAAGGTCTTTAGCGCAGTCGGGAGAATTCTAACCGATAAGCGCAGCTGGCTACCCACGGACAGTGCTGACCGCCTGACGATTATAAATATGAACAACAACTGGATAGACCCAGAGTTCCGAACTTGTCCACCACAATAAAGCAGCCAACAGTGAAGTGCCCTCTCACATTACCTCCTACTCCTCCTTAACCACTAATTGCACCAGCAGGGCCTACTAGACCCAATTTTTCCGGGCTCGCTCCAAGGGCCCCTAAGTGATTTCCAAAAGGAAAAACCTTTTGGGCCTACTATGGCCAATGTTTCTGGGGACTCAAGGCCCCCCCCCCACATCTAATTTTTACAGGGCTCACTTCATTGCCCTCCATTTAATTTTTTACAGGGCTCACCTCATGGGCCTCCATATAATTTTTTTTTACAGGGGTCACCTTATGGGCCTCCAAATAATTTTTTACAGGGCTCACCTCATGGGCCTCCATATAATTTTTTACAGGGCTCACCTAATGGGCCATAGGCCTCTACACAATATTTTTGAGGACTCACCTCATGGGCCAAAGTTCATAAGCCTCTATACAGTTTTTGTGAGGGCTCACCTCATGGTCCTTAAGCTAATTTTTTCGAGGGCTAACCTCATGGGTCTCAAGCTAATTTTTTGAGGACTCAGCTCATGGGCCTTGTGAGAAGATACTATTTGTCATTTTAGAGGACAAATACGTGTCACCGAGGTGCCTGGCCTTGGTAAAGTGAACCGGTAGCTTTAGACAGTAACTGTAGGTTATTGTCACTTTTATTAAATGCATCAGCTGTTTCCACAGCTGCTCCGGGTCCGGCTTTACTGGAGCAGTCAAAGTGACAAGTGGGATGACTGCTCCCACGTATTCCAGGCTTTTCCATTGGCTCAAAAAATAAAAGGACTGCTGTTTGGCTAAACCGCATGGGGAGAGAGACTATTGCCGTGTACAGTAATCCCAGCAGCTCTAATTTCACTTTCTATGATTTAAATGGCTGCATGATAAATTTTCTTTTGCTGAATATTTGGCTTTCTGTCCGCGCTAATGTAGAGGAGATAAGTTGTCCGAGTATTTTTTCCATTATACAAAGCGGTTATATTGTGTTTGGAGTCTATAGTTGATAGTCTGTGATAGTGGCGTAATACTGAAGGTGGATATATGTATACAATATATACATGTGTGCAATTCATATCACTGGCTGGGCAATAAATAACTCTGCAAACAATTGTATTTCACAAGTGTACTGAATAAACCAGAAACAAACATAGGCTAATATTACGCATCACCTAATACGTACGCAAGTAACGCGAGACCAAAAGGTACACTTCTACTTTACATTCATGTACCCAGGCATGCTTCCCCTGCTGTCCTATATGTACCCAGGCATGCTTCCCCTGCTGTCCTATATGTACCCAGGCATGCTTCTCCTGCTGTCCTATATGTACCCAGGCATGCTTCCCCTGCTGTCCTATATACACCCAGGCATGCTTCCCCTGCTGTCCTATATGTACCCAGGCATGCTTCCCCTGCTGTCCTATATGTACCCAGGCATGCTTCCCCTGCTGTCCTATATGTACCCAGGCATGCTTCCCCTGCTGTCCTATATACACCCAGGCATGCTTCCCCTGCTGTCCTATATGTACCCAGGCATGCTTCCCCTGCTGTCCTATATACACCCAGGCATGCTTCCCCTGCTGTCCTATATGTACCCAGGCATGCTTCCCCTGCTGTCCTATATGTACCCAGGCATGCTTCCCCTGCTGTCCTATATATACCCAGGCATGCTTCCCCCGCTGTCCTATATGTACCCATGCATGCTTCCCCTGCTGTCCTATATACACCCAGGCATGCTTCCCCTGCTGTCCTATATGTACCCAGGCATGCTTCCCCTGCTGTCCTATATGTACCCAGGCATGCTTCTCCTGCTGTCCTATATGTACCCAGGCATGCTTCCCCTGCTGTCCTATATGTACCCAGGCATGCTTCCCCTGCTGTCCTATATATACCCAGGCATGCTTCCCCTGCTGTCCTATATGTACCCAGGTATGCTTCCCCTGCTGTCCTATATACACCCAGGCATGCTTCCCCTGCTGTCCTATATGTACCCAGGCATGTCTCCCCTGCTGTCCTATATGTACCCAGGCATGCTTCCCCTGCTGTCCTATATGTACCCAGGCATGCTTCCCCTGCTGTCCTATATGTACCCAGGCATGCTTCCCCTGCTCTCCTATATGTACCCAGGCATGCTTCCCCTGCTGTCCTATATGTACCCAGGCATGCTTCCCCTGCTGTCCTATATACACCCAGGCATGCTTCCCCTGCTGTCCTATATACACCCAGGCATGCTTCCCCTGCTGTCCTATATGTACCCAGGCATGCTTCCCCTGCAGTCCTATATGTACCCAGGCACGCTTCCCCTGCTGTCCTATATACACCCAGACATGCTTCCCCTGCTGTCCTATATGTACCCAGGCATGCTTCCCCTGCTCTCCTATATGTACCCAGGCATGCTTCCCCTGCTGTCCTATATGTACCCAGGCACGCTTCCCCTGCTGTCCTATATGTACCCAGGCACGCTTCCCCTGCTGTCCTATATGTACCCAGCCATGCTTCCCCTGCTGTCCTATATACACCCAGGCATGCTTCCCCCGCTGTCCTATATACACCCAGGCATGCTTCCCCTGCTGTCCTATATGTACCCAGGCATGCTTCCCCTGCTGTCCTATATGTATCCAGGCATGCTTCCCCTGCTGTCCTATATACACCCAGGCATGCTTCCCCTGCTGTCCTATATACACCCAGGCATGCTTCCCCTGCTGTCCTATATGTATCCAGGCATGCTTCCCCTGCTGTCCTATATACACCCAGGCATGCTTCCCCTGCTGTCCTATATACACCCAGGCATGCTTCCCCCGCTGTCCTATATACACCCAGGCATGCTTCCCCTGCTGTCCTATATGTACCCAGGCATGCTTCTCTGCTGTCCTATATGTACCCAGGCATGCTTCCCCTGCTGTCCTATATGTACCCAGGCATGCTTCCCCTGCTGTCCTATATACACCCAGGCATGCTTCCCCTGCTGTCCTATATACACCCAGGCATGCTTCCCCTGCTGTCCTATATACACCCAGGCATGCTTCCCCTGCTGTCCTATATGTACCCAGGCATGCTTCCCCTGCTGTCCTATATGTACCCAGGCATGCTTCCCCCGCTGTCCTATATACACCCAGGCATGCTTCCCCTGCTGTCCTATATACACCCAGGCATGCTTCCCCGGCTGTCCTATATGTACCCAGGCATGCTTCCCCTGCTGTCCTATATGTACCCAGGCATGCCTCCCCTGCTGTCCTATATGTACCCAGGCATGCTTCCCCTGCTGTCCTATATGTACCCAGGCATGCCTCCCCTGCTGTCCTATATACACCCAGGTATGCTTCCCCTGCTGTCCTATATGTACCCAGGCATGCTTCCCCTGCTGTCCTATATATACCCAGGCATGTCTCCCCTGCTGTCCTATATGTACCCAGGCATGCTTCCCCTGCTGTCCTATATACACCCAGGCATGCTTCCCCTGCTGTCCTATATACACCCAGGCATGCTTCCCCTGCTTTCCCATATACACCCAGGCATGCTTCCCCTGCTGTCCTATATGTACCCAGGCATGCCTCCCCCGCTGTCCTATATGTACCCAGGCATGCTTCCCCTGCTGTCCTATATGTACCCAGGCATGCTTCCCCTGCTGTCCTATATACACCCAGGCATGCTTCCCCTGCTGTCCTATATGTACCCAGGCATGCTTCCCCTGCTGTCCTATATGTACCCAGGCATGCTTCCCCCGCTGTCCTATATACACCCAGGCATGCTTCCCCTGCTGTCCTATATACACCCAGGCATGCTTCCCCTGCTGTCCTATATGTACCCAGGCATGCCTCCCCCGCTGTCCTATATGTACCCAGGCATGCTTCCCCCGCTGTCCTATATGTACCCAGGCATGCTTCCCCCGCTGTCCTATATGTACCCAGGCATGCTTCCCCCGCTGTCCTATATACACCCAGGCATGCTTCCCCCGCTGTCCTATATACACCCAGGCATGCTTCCCCTGCTGTCCTATATGTACCCAGGCATGCTTCTCTGCTGTCCTATATGTACCCAGGCATGCTTCCCCTGCTGTCCTATATGTACCCAGGCATGCCTCCCCCGCTGTCCTATATACACCCAGGCATGCTTCCCCTGCTGTCCTATATGTACCCAGGCATGCTTCCCCTGCTGTCCTATATACACCCAGGCATGCTTCCCCTGCTGTCCTATATGTACCCAGGCATGCTTCCCCTGCTGTCCTATATACACCCAGGCATGCTTCCCCTGCTGTCCTATATGTACCCAGGCATCCTTCCCCTGCTGTCCTATATGTACCCAGGCATGCTTCCCCTGCTGTCCTATATACACCCAGGCATGCTTCCCCTGCTGTCCTATATGTACCCAGGCATGCTTCCCCTGCTGTCCTATATACACCCAGGCGTGCTTCCCCTGCTGTCCTATATGTACCCAGGCAGCCCACTGTCCTATATGTACCCAGGCATGCTTCCCCTGCTGTCCTATATGTACCCAGGCATGCTTCCCCTGCTGTCCTATATGTATCCAGGCATGCTTCCCCTACTGTCCTATATACACCCAGGCATGCTTCCCCTGCTGTCCTATATACACCCAGGCATGCTTCCCCTGCTGTCCTATATACACCCAGGCATGCTTCCCCTGCTGTCCTATATACACCCAGGCATGCTTCCCCTGCTGTCCTATATACACCCAGGCATGCTTCCCCTGCTGTCCTATATGTACCCAGGCATGCTTCCCCTGCTGTCCTATATGTACCCATGCTTCCCCTGCTGTCCTATATACACCCAGGCATGCTTCCCCTGCTGTCCTATATGTACCCAGGCATGCTTCCCCTGCTGTCCTATATGTACCCAGGCATGCTTCCCCTGCTGTCCTATATGTACCCAGGCATGCTTCCCCCGCTGTCCTATATACACCCAGGCATGCCTCCCCTGCTGTCCTATATACACCCAGGCATGCTTCCCCTGCTGTCCTATATACACCCAGGCATGCTTCCCCTGCTGTCCTATATGTACCCAGAGGTGTTGGCATCATTTCCTGAGGTGTCATTGGGCACTTGGTCGCCTCCTAGTGGTCGGATCTTGATTTCCAAGTCTCGACCATTTTTCGCCCATAGACTATATAGGGGCTGTTCGGATCAAATTTCTAATTTTCGACAATTTTACTACTCGCTCCTCTCTATTACACCAGGACTGTACACGGCAGTGGCGAATTTGTATGGGACTCGTCCTGAGCAGCGTCCAGCATTGCATAACCCTCCTGGCACATGACGGCATACCGCCGGAGTTCTAATGTGTCCTGCAGGAACCTATAGCATTTTTTCCTTCTGATTTTCGGACATAACGTTTACACGTCCCTTGAAGGTTCCGCGTTCCCGCCATAATCTTTCATTATGAGGCCAAGAGCTTAGAGTTTAAATCTTGAGCTACTGTACTGACATGCGGTGTAAGTGCAGGAGCGAGAACGTTTACAGAGCTCCCGCCATTGTAGTAACAGATTATGGCGGGAAGGCGGAGCTCGGCTGCGGAGCACATTGTCCATACGTGTGAATGCAGAGCAGCTATGATGTGGCCGGGTGGACTGGGGCATCTCGGTATATAGATGGTGGTCGGGAGCGGAAAGCTCTGGTGCAGGAAGCCACAGGGACAGGAGCCGAACCATCGAAAGAGATAGCCGTGCCGGACAATCCTGGCAGACCAGTGAGGTTCACGGCATAGACCTTATGCTCCAGGGAAGATCCCCGCACCCTTCCTTCTCTGTATGTCCCTGGGTGGTGGTCCTCCTGCAGCCCCCCCCCACCCTTCTGTATGTCCCTGGGTGGTCCTCCTGCAGCCCCCCACCCTTCTCTGTATGTCCCTGGGTGGTCCTCCTGCAGCCCCCTACCCTTCTGTATGTCCCTGGGTGGTGGTCCTCCTGCAGCCCCCCCCACCCTTCTGTATGTCCCTGGGTGGTCCTCCTGCAGCCCCCCACCCTTCTGTATGTCCCTGGGTGGTCCTCCTGCAGCCCCCCACCCTTCTGTATGTCCCTGGGTGGTCCTCCTGCAGCCCCCCACCCTTCTGTATGTCCCTGGGTGGTCCTCCTGCAGCCCCCACCCTTCTGTATGTCCCTGGGTGGTCCTCCTGCAGCCCCCCACCCTTCTGTATGTCCCTGGGTGGTCCTCCTGCAGTCCCCCACCCTTCTGTATGTCCCTGGGTGGTCCTCCTGCAGCCCCCCACCCTTCTGTATGTCCCTGGGTGGTGGTCCTCCTGCAGCCCCCCACCCTTCTGTATGTCCCTGGGTGGTCCTCCTGCAGCCCCCCACCCTTCTGTGTGTCCCTGGGTGGTCCTCCTGCAGACCCCCACCCTTCTGTATGTCCCTGGGTGGTCCTCCTGCAGCCCCGCACCCTTCTGTATGTCCCTGGATGGTCCTCCTGCAGCCCCCCACCCTTCTGTGTGTCCCTGGGTGGTCCTCCTGCAGACCCCCACCCTTCTGTATGTCCCTGGGTGGTGGTCCTCCTGCAGCCCCCTACCCTTCTGTATGTCCCTGGGTGGTCCTCCTGCAGCCCCCCACCCTTCTGTGTGTCCCTGGGTGGTCCTCCTGCAGCCCCCCACCCCTCTGTATGTCCCTGGGTGGTCCTCCTGCAGCCCCCACCCTTCTGTGTGTCCCTGGGTGGTCCTCCTGCAGCCCCCCCCCCACCCTTCTGTATGTCCCTGGGTGGTCCCCCTGCAGCCCCCCACCCTTCTGTATGTCCCTGGGTGGTCCTCCTGCAGCCCCCCACCCTTCTGTGTGTCCCTGGGTGGTCCTCCTGCAGCCCCCCCCACCCTTCTGTATGTCCCTGGGTGGTGGTCCTCCTGCAGCCCCCCACCCTTCTGTATGTCCCTGGGTGGTCCTCCTGCAGCCCCCCACCCTTCTGTATGTCCCTGGGTGGTCCTCCTGCAGCCCCCCCCCCACCCTTCTGTATGTCCCTGGGTGGTCCTCCTGCAGCCCCCCACCCTTCTGTATGTCCCTGGGTGGTGGTCCTCCTGCAGCCCCCCACCCTTCTGTATGTCCCTGGGTGGTGGTCCTCCTGCAGCCCCCCACCCTTCTGTATGTCCCTGGGTGGTCCTCCTGCAGCCCCCCCCCCCACCCTTCTGTATGTCCCTGGGTGGTCCTCCTGCAGCCCCCACCCTTCTGTATGTCCCTGGGTGGTCCTCCTGCAGCCCCGCACCCTTCTGTATGTCCCTGGGTGGTCCTCCTGCAGCCCCCCACCCTTCTGTATGTCCCTGGGTGGTCCTCCTGCAGCCCCCCCCACCCTTCTGTATGTCCCTGGGTGGTCCTCCTGCAGCCCCCCACCCTTCTCTGTATGTCCCTGGGTGGTCCTCCTGCAGCCCCCCCCACCCTTCTGTATGTCCCTGGGTGGTCCTCCTGCTGCAGCCCCCCCCCCACCCTTCCTTCTCTGTATGTCCCTGGGTGGTCCTCCTGCAGCCCCCCACCCTTCTGTATGTCCCTGGGTGGTCCTGCTGCAGCCCCCCACCCTTCTGTATGTCCCTGGGTGGTCCTCCTCCTGCAGCCCCGCACCCTTCTGTATGTCCCTGGGTGGTCCTCCTGCAACCCCCCACCCTTCTGTATGTCCCTGGGTGGTGGTCCTCCTGCAGCCCCCACCCTTCTGTATGTCCCTGGGTGGTCCTCCTGCAGCCCCGCACCCTTCTGTATGTCCCTGGGTGGTCCTCCTGCAGCCCCCCACCCTTCTGTATGTGCCTGGGTGGTCCTCCTGCAGCCCCCACCCTTCTGTATGTCCCTGGGTGGTCCTCCTGCAGCCCCCCACCCTTCTGTATGTCCCTGGGTGGTGGTCCTCCTGCAGCCCCCCACCCTTCTGTATGTCCCTGGGTGGTCCTCCTGCAGCCCCCACCCTTCTGTATGTCCCTGGGTGGTCCTCCTGCAGCCCCCCACCCTTCTGTATGTCCCTGGGTGGTCCTCCTGCAGCCCCCCACCCTTCTGTATGTCCCTGGGTGGTGGTCCTCCTGTCCCTGGGTGGTCCTCCTGCAGCCCCCACCCTTCTGTATGTCCCTGGGTGGTCCTCCTGCAGCCCCCCACCCTTCTGTATGTCCCTGGGTGGTCCTCCTGCAGACCACCACCCTTCTGTGTGTCCCTGGGTGGTGGTCCTCCTGCAGCCCCGCACCCCCGTGACTGGATCAGCACCATGTACAGTTCCCGACCACCTGTTCTCACGTACCGTCCACCTCTGCGTTCAGCCCTTTGATGGAAGCTGCAGAAAAAATGAAGAGAGAGCAGTCATGAGATGGATGCCCTTTGTACACGGCCGCAGATGTTACGGACGTGATGCAGATGTTACGGACGTGATGCAGTCACGGCCGCCGTCCGCTTACCCCCAGGAACAGCTTCAAATTCTGTCAACTCCTGAGAAAATGTGACCAGATCCGGCTCCTGTAATAAGATCTGCTCCACAAGGGCATGGAGGAAGGTGAAGCTCCGCTCCCTGCTCACCAGCTGCGACATCTAGGACAGAAGAGACAGGTCACATGACACCACCGCCAGAGAGTTACAGGAGACCCCCGCTACCACCTCCCCGGGACCTCCGCCCCGCACTATGTCTATTACCAGGAGCATATAACGTGCCGCCATATAACAACTACTCATCAATATAGAAGAGAGAACAGGAACAGAATAATATACCGATCTATCCTCCACACGTCTACCTGTACACCCACCATAGGGGGCAGTATTATAGTAGTATATTCCTGTATATAGGAGCAGTATTATAGTAGTATATCCCTGTATATAGGAGCAGTATTATAGTAGTATATTCCTGTATATAGGAGCAGTATTATAGTAGTTATATCCCTGTATATAGGGGGCAGTATTATAGTAGTTATATTCCTGTATATAGGAGCAGTATTATAGTAGTTATATCCCTGTATATAGGAGCAGTATTATAGTAGTATATTCCTGTATATAGGGGGCAGTATTATAGTAGTTATATTCCTGTATATAGGGAGCAGTATTATAGTAGTTATATCCCTGTATATAGGAGCAGTATTATAGTAGTATATTCCTGTGTATAGGAGCAGTATTATAGTAGTATATCCCTGTATATAGGAGCAGTATTATAGTAGTATATCCCTGTATATAGGAGGCAGTATTATAGTAGTATATCCCTGTATATAGGGAGCAGTATTATAGTAGTATATTCCTGTATATAGGAGAAGTATTATAGTAGTATATCCCTGTATATAGGAGGCAGTATTATAGTAGTATATTCCTGTATATAGGAGCAGTATTATAGTAGTTATATTCCTGTATATAGGAGCAGTATTATAGTAGTATAGTCCTGTATATAGGAGCAGTATTATAGTAGTATATCCCTGTATATAGTAGCAGTATTATAGTAGTATATTCCTGTATATAGGAGCAGTATTATAGTAGTATATTCCTGTATATAGGAGCAGTTATTATAGTAGTATATTCCTGTATATAGGGGGCAGTATTATAGTAGTTATATTCCTGTATATAGGAGCAGTATTATAGTAGTATATTCCTGTATATAGGAGCAGTATTATAGTAGTATATCTCTGTATATAGGAGCAGTATTATAGTAGTATATTCCTGTATATAGGAGCAGTATTATAGTAGTATATCCCTGTATATAGGGGCAGTATTATAGTAAGTATATCCCTGTATATAGGAGGCAGTATTATAGTAGTATATCCCTGTATATAGGGGGCAGTATTATAGTAGTTATATCCCTGTATATAGGAGCAGTATTATAGTAGTTATATCCCGGTATATAGGAGCAGTATTATAGTAGTTATATCCCTGTATATAGGGGCAGTATTATAGTAGTTATATCCCTGTATATGCGGCATTAGTATCAGCCATAGATGGGATGTGCAGCGGTTCCATTCTCTCCAGTTCGTGCATAACTACTATAATACTGCTCCTATATACAGGAATATACTACTATAATACTGCTCCTATATACAGGAATATAACTACTATAATACTGCTCCTATATACAGGAATATAACTACTATAATACTGCTCCTATATACAGGGATATAACTACTATAATACTGCTCCTATATACAGGGATATACTACTATAATACTGCTCTTATATACAGGAATATACTACTATAATACTGCTCCTATATACAGGAATATAACTACTATAATACTGCTCCTATATACAGGGATATAACTACTATAATACTGCTCCTATATACAGGAATATACTACTATAATACTGCTCCTATATACAGGGATATACTACTATAATACTGCTCCCTATATACAGGAATATAAGTACTATAATACTGCTCCTATATACAGGAATATACTACTATAATACTGCTCCCTATATACAGGGATATAACTACTATAATACTGTTCCTATATACAGGGATATACTACTATAATACTGCTCCTATATACAGGGATATACTACTATAATACTGCTCCTATATACAGGAATATAACTACTATAATACTGCTCCTATATACAGGGATATAACTACTATAATACTGCTCCTATATACAGGAATATAACTACTATAATACTGCTCCTATATACAGGGATATACTACTATAATACTGCTCCTATATACAGGAATATACTACTATAATACTGCCCCCTATATACAGGGATATACTACTATAATACTGCTCCTATATACAGGAATATACTACTATAATACTGCTCTTATATGCAGGAATATACTACTATAATACTGCTCCTATATACACGAATATACTACTATAATACTGCTCCTATATACAGGAATATAACTACTATAATACTGCTCCTATATACAGGAATATAACTACTATAATACTGCCCCCTATATACAGGAATATACTACTATAATACTGCTCCCTATATACAGGGATATAACTACTATAATACTGCTCCTATATACAGGAATATACTACTATAATACTGCTCCTATATACAGGGATATAACTACTATAATACTACTCCTATATACAAGAATATAACTACTATAATACTGCTCCTATATACAGGAATATACTACTATAATACAGCCCCTATATACAGGAATATAACTACTATAATACTGCTCCTATATACAGGAATATACTACTATAATACTGCTCTTATATACAGGAATAAACTACTATAATACTGCTCCTATATACAGGAATATAACTACTATAATACTGGTCCTATATACAGGAATATACTACTATAATACTGCTCCCTATATACAGGGATATAACTACTATAATACTGCTCCTATATACAGGAATATAACTACTACAATGCGGTTCAGGGAAGAAACAGAGTGCTGCACCTCACACCTATGGCTGATACTAGTGCCGCTTGGCTAAATAAAAAACACATCAGAATTTTGTGTATGAATTGATCAAGCCATACTGCCCCATGTACCTCGTGCCGGTATCTGATACACATGGGTCCCTACACTAAGTCCACACCGTGCCAGTCAGTGGCCACCAACCCCGCAGGCGTGCACAGCCAGGGAACGGGGGCCATGGGACGGCCCTGCGACCCCCATGCCACAGGACCAGACCCAAAAACACCACACCAGAACCCGGCCAGCACCGCCGGCGGAGAAGGTCGCCCCCAAGCAGCACAAGTCTGGATAAGGTATTGCGCTCACCATAGCTGCAGCAAACGGAATGGGAAAAAACAGGAGGGATTAAAACCATGTGCACTCAGGTGTCTCCTGCTAATTGCGGTCATGTGGGTCTCACCAGGAGGAGTGCAAAACACGGAGAAAAGAGAGAAACAAAATGCGGTTCAGGGAAGAAACAGAGTGCTGCACCTCACACCTATGGCTGATACTAGTGCCGCTTGGCTAAATAAAAAACACATCAGAATTTTGTGTATGAATTGATCAAGCCATACTGCCCCATGTACCTCGTGCCGGTATCTGATACACATGGGTCCCTACACTATAACTACTACAATACTGCTCCTATATACAGGAATATAACTACTATAATACTGCTCCTATATACAGGAATATAACTACTATAATACTGCTCATATATACAGGAATATACTACTATAATACTGTTCCTATATACAGGAATATACCTACTATAATACTGCTCCTATATACAGGGATATAACTACTACTATACTGCTCCTATATACAGGAATATAACTACTATAATACTGCTCCTATATACAGGAATATACTACTATAATACTGCTCCCTATATACAGGGATATAACTACTACTATACTGCTCCTATATACAGGAATATAACTACTATAATACTGCTCCTATATACAGGGATATACTACTATAATACTGCTCTTATATACAGGGATATAACTACTATAATACTGCCCCTATATACAGGAATATAACTACTATAATACTGCTCCTATATACAGGAATATACTACTATAATACTGCTCCTATATACAGGGATATAACTACTATAATACTGCTCCTATATACAGGAATATACTACTATAATACTGCTCCTATATACAGGGATATAACTACTATAATACTGCTCCTATATACAAGAATATAACTACTATAATACTGCTCCTATATACAGGAATATACTATTATAATACAGCTCCTATATACAGGAATATACTACTATAATACTGCTCCTATATACAGGAATATAACTACTATAATACTGCCCCTATATACAGGGATATACTACTATAATACTGCTCCTATATACAGGAATATAACTACTATAATACTGCTCCTATATACAGTGATATACTACTATAATACTGCTCCTATATACAGGGATATACTACTATAATACTGCTCCTATATACAGGAATATACTACTATAATACTGCTCCTATATACAGGGATATAACTACTATAATACTGCTCCTATATACAGGGATATACTACTATAATACTGCTCCTATATACAGAAATATAACTACTATAATACTGCTCCTATATACAGGGATATAACTACTATAATACTGCTCCTATATACAGGGATATACTACTATAATACTGCTCCTATATACAGAAATATAACTACTATAATACTGGCACTATATACAGGAATATACTACTATAATACTGCTCCCTATATACAGGGATATAACTACTACTATACTGCTCCTATATACAGGAATATAACTACTATAATACTGCTCCCTATATACAGGAATATACTACTATAATACTGCTCCCTATATACAGGAATATACTACTATAATACTGTCTCTTATGGTCAGGAATATACATATTTGTGCGGTACGTTATATATCTGTTCAGTCTTCGGTGTACTCAGTTCGGTATCTGTGAAGGTTGGGAGCCGTGATGTTGGGTCGGTCTTCCCGTTGGGCGTTTTCCTCTCAGCCCGTGCTCTTCCTCCTCCCTGATGTTATATATTGTTCTTTAATCCGGGGTGTTTATTGATTTTCTGGTGACGCCATTGGGAAGCGCTGCGGTATAATAGGATTTGGTCGGTGTTCCTCTCAGTGATGAATGAGGCGATAGAGCTGGTAGCTGGGAGGTTGTGGATGAGCTCAGATACCATCGGCTCGTGGCCATAAATCACCTCGGATACAAGTGATACAGCCATGTCTATGGGATTGAGTCTCGGGGCGTCCCTCGGCCGTGGGCGTGAAACGTGGCTTTATTCATATGTAGTAGCAACTCCAAGATGAATGAACTCACAGAGCGGTGGATATTAATCCATAGATATGTGGCGGAGTATTGTGCCCTGTCTAGTGGAGGCTTCTAAGAAGCTTAGTGATCACATATAGGAAACATGGACAGAGAGAAGGTGGTGGTGGTCCATCCCTTAGGTCCTGTCAGGCGTCACTATGTGCTCGGTCACAGGACACAGATTATTGGTTAAGATTAGAGATAGGTGAACCGAACTTCAGGAACCAAAATTCATTATGAACTTTTTTTTTTACTCTTGTTTACAATCAGTTCGTAAAGATGGTGGCGGCACATTTTAATACACACGCAAAAAAAGAGCCTATGCTCCCGCCAGCTTGGTTTGTGCATCTATATCACAGCATGTTTTCGATCCAGTGTTGGTGTTGAAAACGAAAAACTGCAACATTGGAATGAAAACATCCTGTGTTAAGTAATTATACACAAAACAAGCTGGCGGGGGAGAAAGCAACAGATGCGATCTCTGTGTATACCAATTGCTGTGTACCCTGCCAGCTTGTTTTTTTTGTATATTTACTTACCTCAGGATGTTTTTATTCCAATGTTGCTGTTTTTCATTTTCAACCACCAACAAAAAAGATGGTGGGATAACTAAATATACCCAAAAGAAACTGGCGGGGGAGAAAGCACTAACTATATGCTGGAATGGCATTCATGCAAAACTAACTATGTGCAACTGCTTAATCCCCTAAAAATAATATAAATTAGACTTTTTTAGGGGATTCTGAAAAATTTGTGTTCGTCCAAACTAAACTTGAATGGCGCTTCAAAATTTGGTGAACCTGCCAAACCAATCTTTTGAGAAGTTTGCTCATCTCTAGAAGATTCCTGAATACAAACCCTGTACAGATATATGTCTAACGTGGGACAAAGGTCAATAGGGCCGTCCTGCAGCCGTGTCCTTGACCCTTCTCAACACACAGGAAAAGGCAGAAACTTCCTGCTCAACCAGATATGGGTGGCTCCGGATCCAGAAATGGTGGTCACTGGGGACTGGGGCACCAAACTCCTAGTCATGGGGTACTGGGGCACCAAACTCCTAGTCATGGGGTACTGGGGCACCAAACTCCTAGTCATGGGGTACTGGGGCACCAAACTCCTAGTCATGGGGTACTGGGGCACCAAACTACTAGTCATGGGGTACTGGGGCACCAAACTACTAGTCATGGGGTACTGGGGCACCAAACTCCTAGTCATAGGGTACTGGGGCACCAAACTACTAGTCATGAGGGACTGAGGCACCAAACTACTAGTCATGAGGGACTGGGGCACCAAACTCCTAGTCATGAGGGACTGGGGCACCAAACTTCTAGTCATGGGGTACTGGGGCACCAAACTACTAGTCATGAGGGACTGAGGCACCAAACTACTAGTCATGAGGGAATCCCATCTTGCCCAAACCAGTAAACAGCTGGAAACACCCACTTAGGAAATTTGTGCTCAGCGATCAGTAGCCGCAAAGGTGGCCTTCATCTACAGTCATTGGCTGTGTGTCGAGACGGGACCAGGTAATCAGTGAGCATTCAAAACAGCACCAGAATATAAGAAGGTCCTACCAAGGGCTCAGGCTCCGACACCGTTATGGACTCTATTACACGAGCCAATGGGGGCCGCGATAAGAACTGTAAATGAGCGCTGATTTGCTAGATTGGCACTCGTTTACTGGGCCTATTACACGGCCCGATTATCGTTAAACAAGGGCTGCAGGGACATCGCTACTGATGTCCTTGCAGCCCTTGTTTAAACTGTATACATTACCTATCCAGGCTGCAGGGCTCCTCTTGCGGTCTTCTTCCTGGGTCCGTCCGCTCAGGCTGACAGGCCGCTCAGCCAATCACTGGCCGCGGCGGTTCTGACCTGTGATTGGCTGAGCAGCCTGTCAGCTGAGACAGACCGCTCTGAAGCTGGAGCGCGCGGGACCCGGGAAGAAGCACAGAACAAGAGGAGCCCTGCAGCCTGGATATGTAATGTAAATAGTCAGTGGCCGGCCACGCACCGCTATTACACGTAGTCCTGACAGGCTGCTCTGAAGCTGGAGTGAGTGGGACCCGGGGAGAAGAAGACCGCAAGAGGAGCCCTGCAGCCTGGATATGTAATGTAAATTGTCTGTCGCCGGCCACGCACCGCTATTACGCGTAGTGATACACAGTCGGCGCCCAACAATTTTAGGTTCAAACCTATATAAACGATCAGTCGATGATTGTTGTCATTGGCTGATCGCTGTATTTATTTCACGGAGCGATAATTGCCCGTTTCGGACGATTATTATGGTTCGGAGTAATCGTACCTTAAGCTGGACCTGAGACTACAGCATTTGTTTGGCACAGGATGAGGTAACAAATAACCGGGGAGATCTTCTAGCTGATGTGTCCAGTGAGAACGTGTTCTCTGTAGATGGAGGGTGGACCATGGACCTCACAACCATGACCCTAAGGAATCAATGTGAAGATTTTCAAGAACACCATGGGGGGAGGTTTATCAAACATGGTGTAAAGTGACACTGGCTCAGTCACCCCCGGCAACCAATCAGATTCCACTTCTCATTCCTCACAGACTTTTTGGAAAATGAGCGGTGGAATCTGATTGGTTGCCACTTTACACCATGTTTGATAAATGTCCCCCTATGACTATCGAAGAAAACCAACAAGTAGAAGACCAAATCCAACTAAACCTTCTACACGAGCGGCCCCATTGAAGCTGTATCTTACTAGGGACAAATTTCGAGAAGACCCCAATGTTTGGAGAAGACGATTATATCTGGACAGGTTGATGTGCGATGAGGCCAACCATGAGCCGAGTGGAGAGAATAATACATAGAGTAATAATAACCATACCGCTCTCTCTCTCTCTGGGTGAAGTGTATAGAACATACAGCTCTATTGGTCACCATCATACTCACTTTTCGCAGGGTGGAGAGCTGGAAGCCCTTGGCTTTCCCTTTGCCCGTGGTTTCGTTGAGGATGTTGCCCATGACCAAGATGTATGCCAGCACTGCCGGGAAGGCCTGGCTGAGGAGCAGCTGCCTACAAGCTCTGATCTTCTGTATTATCAGCTGCAAGCAGAAGACACCATTACCATAGATCAATGAAGGGTCTCTCATTTCTCATACAATGTAGATCAGCCGCAGCGAAGGTGATAAGATCAGTGACGCTTTACATACAACATGGCAAGAAACAGAGAAGGAAGTCAACCGGGATATGAGGATACAGCAAGAAAATTCAGGGTTCAAACAAGAATTGTGCAAACATGGCTGACCAAGAGGTCCTAGATGTCTCGCCAGACTTAACATTTACTCAAGCAAGAAGCAGTGCAACATACTACTGGTCATGAGGGATCGCGGAACCAAACTACTGGTCATGAGGGATCGCGGAACCAAACTACTGGTCATGAGGGACCGAGGAACCAAACTACTAGTCATGAGGGATTGAGGAACCAAACTACTGGTCATGAGGGACCGAGGAACCAAACTACTAGTCATGAGGGATTGAGGAACCAAACTACTGGTCATGAGGGACCGAGGAACCAAACTACTGGTCATGAGGGACCAAGGAACCAAACTACTGGTCATGAGGGACCGAGGAACCAAACTACTGGTCATGAGGGACCGAGGAACCAAACTACTGGTCATGAGGGACCGAGGAACCAAACTACTGGTCATGAGGGACCGAGGAACCAAACTACTGGTCATGAGGGACCGAGGAACCAAACTACTGGTCATGAGGGACCGAGGAACCAAACTACTGGTCATGAGGGACCGAGGAACCAAACTACTGGTCATGAGGGACTCAGGAACCAAACTACTGGTCATGAGGGACCGAGGAACCAAACTACTGGTCATGAGGGACCGAGGAACCAAACTACTGGTCATGAGGGACCGAGGAACCAAACTACTGGTCATGAGGGACTCAGGAACCAAACTACTGGTCATGAGGGACCGAGGAACCAAACTACTGGTCATGAGGGACCGAGGAACCAAACTACTGGTCATGAGGGACCGAGGAACCAAACTACTGGTCATGAGGGACCGAGGAACCAAACTACTGGTCATGAGGGACCGAGGAACCAAACTACTGGTCATGAGGGACCGAGGAACCAAACTACTGGTCATGAGGGACCAGGGCCGGCCTTTGGGGTGTGCGACCTGTGCGCTTGCACAGGGCGCTTCACTCCCGGCCAGCTAGGGGGCGCCTCGTCAGACAGAGAGCTGCACTGCACATCTAACTGAGATATAGAATTTAGATGTGCTGTGTGTCTGCAGGAGCGCCCCCCCAGCTGGCTGCCTCCCCTTATACCATAGTGGTTTGGTCTGGGCGCTCCTGCAGACACACGGCACATCTAACTGCTGTTACTAAGTGAGGCGTGCAGTGCAGCTGTCTGCCGGAGCGCCCCTGCCTGGCTGGGTGGTGGATACTGTGGGTGGCATCTCCTGATAATAGGGTCTGGTCTCAGCCAGACTGTTATCAGAGAGGAGAGGGAGAGGGGGGCGGTCCGGGAGAGGACCCTGGGGCTTCCACCAGATTGAACCCGGAAGCAGGTTCAGTCCATTAGGAGAGAGTGGGGCTTATACAGGTGCATATAAGAATGGAGAACATGCAGCATTCCAGTATATGCTGCACATTCTCCATCTCCTGCATTACTCCTGAGCTTCCTCCTTCCCTCACTGTCGGGTCAGAGAGGAGGGGAGGGACTAACAGTACGGCAGCCTGATGGGGCCAAACAGCAGCTCTGCACCCTGAAGCCTCATGCTGCCTGCTCTGTGCCTTCCCTGTCTTCTCCTCTCTGTGGCCCCCTCATCTCCTCTCTGTGGCCCCCTCATCTCCTCTCTGTGGCCCCCTCATCTCCTCTCTGTGGCCCCCTCATCTCCTCTCTGTGGCCCCCTCATCTCCTCTCTGTGGCCCCCTCATCTCCTCTCTGTGGCCCCCTCATCTCCTCTCTGTGGCCCCCTCATCTCCTCTCTGTGGCCCCCTCATCTCCTCTCTGTGGCCCCCTCATCTCCTCTCTGTGGCCCCCTCATCTCCTCTCTGTGGCCCCCTCCTCCCCATAGTGCCCCCTCATCTCCTCTCTGTGGCCCCCTCCTCTCCTCTCTGTGGCCCCCTCCTCTCCTCTCTGTGGCCCCCTCATCTCCTCTCTGTGGCCCCCTCCTCCCCATAGTGCCCCCCCCCCCCAGCTGCATTCCTGTTCCTGCTTCCTACCCCTCCACAGCAGCCCCATGTTGGATGGAGAAGGTCTGACAGGTGAAAGGATTGCATGACAGATCCAGCACAGAGGTCAGTGTATTGTATGACTGTGTGTAAATGTGTGTGATTCTGTATGCATGGTGTGTGTGTATGCATGGGGTGTGTAAGTGTGTGTGTGTGTGTGTGTATGCTGTTGTATGTGTGAGAAGTAGGAAGATATCTTTGGGGTTGGGGTAGAGTCACTTGTGGTTTATCTGCTGCAAATTTTGCACATGAAATATCTGTGTGGTAAATGTGCCCCATATACAGGAGGAGCAGATGGGATAAAAAATCCCATCTATACACCTATAGGCTATGTTCACACAACGTATATTTTCATAAAATCTTGGCCGTTATACAACAGCCGGGATTTATACGAAGATATATGTTACCTTGCTGCGTATGGAATCCTAGCCGGAGCGTATACACATAGGGGGAGATTTATCAAACATGGTGTAAAGTGAAAATGTCCCAGTCGCCCCTAGCAACCAATCAGATTCCACCTTTCATTCCTCACAAACTCTTTGGAAAATGAGAGGTGGAATCTGATTGGTTGCTAGGGGCAACTGAGACAGTTTCACTTTACACCATGTTTGATAAATCTACCCCATAGTACATATATACATACATAGGGTATACGCTCCGGCCGGGATCCTTGGCGCCGCCGCAAACAACTGACGTGTCAGTTTTCTGCGGCCGCTTTTCAGTGAATAGCGGCCACAGAAAACCATGTCAGTGCACACTATGGAGCGAGCGGCTACAGCTGCTCGCTCCATAGTGTGTTGTGGGGAGTTCTGATGCAGGCGCATGCGGATTTGCCCGCATCAGAACCCTGTGGCCCTAAAGATCATCGGGCTGGTACTGCAGTACCGGCTGGGATGATCTTTTCAGAGACCGGCCGTTCCGTGATCTGGCCTGGTCACGGAACAGCCGGTCTCTTACAAAGTGTGCACATAGCCAAACACAGCATGACAGTTTTCATCCGGGAAATAAAGTGGATTTATTGTGGATTAAGAATGTCATAATATGCAATAAATCCTCTGTGCTGCACATTTTCCTGTAGAAACACTGCAGATCCCCACTGCTAACAGCTAACGGCACAGAGAAAGGTAACAGACATAGCTTCTTCCTCGGTGCCCCGTGCCCAGTAGGGGGCTAGATGAATCTAACATGCTGAAAGTTCCCCTTTAAAGTTATTGTACCAATTACCTTGCTGAACTTTTTTTACACTACCTGGTTGGCGCCAGTGCAGAGATTCTGTTGGCTCGGTCCATTTTTCAAAACGCCTCTTTCTTGTCCATCGGCCTGCTCTATGCACTTGAAGCAGACCCGGCACCCCCAGTGTAACACTATCCCCTCCCCTCTTCATTGCGGCTCCATCAGGATGAAGTCTCACCGCATCACCGAGGGGAGGGGATATTGTTACACTGGGGCACCGGGTCCGCTTCTAGTGCATAGAGCGGCCTGCTCTATGCACTAGGAACTGGGCAGTGTTTAAAAAAAAAATGGATGCCGTCACTGGGATCTTTGCTAAAAATCTGACCAGGTTCCTTAAGGGGTTAGAACACATTTGGACACACATGGAGATTCGATTACTACCCACACCATGCATTAAAATGTAGTAGATGATGGGGGTTGTAATTGAATTGTCATGTGGGCCGAAAATGTGTGAACAGGCCAACTGCCCTGCTCTGGTGGTCCAGTATATAGACCACCAGTACATAACCTGTGACTAGTATACTGGTGGTCCCAGGACCTGACTACTAGACCTGGAGGTTGCTTTGTGCATAACGCACCTATAGTAAAGTTGACTTCCAGTTGTGTATTTTTCGAATGTAATTTACTTTTGAGTTTAGCGCCAGAATATGTTTTTGATCGCAGGGTCTCCCTGTCGTGCATAACTAAGCAAAAGAGACAGAGCTCCTCACTCCATCAACATTGCAACAAAAACACTGTACCCAGCACTTTGTAATTCTATGGCTCTGGGTCTCATGCTGGAGTTGGGTGATATGGAGGCAGTGGAAGGCTCTTCCCCTAATGCATACGTGTGCTGGGGTGAATGAACGGCTGCTCAGAAACATATTCTGGTGGAAAATTCGAAAATAAGGTTTATTAGTAAAATAAATATTGTGCACAGTGCAGCATATGGCATATAGCCTGTATGCGATGTATGATATATAACTGTGTGCGGCATATGACATGTACCCTATGTGTGGCAAATACACCCTGTCTGCTGGCCGAATATCAGTGCATTACTCTACGGAGATAACACTGTTGGGTCAAGTCAGTGTTGTAGTGCTCTGACCATTTGGGAACTCACTGCAGTATAAGTGTTCAATACATAATATTTGTCCAGCATATGGTCTGTTGTATATCATGGGATGTCCACAGCTGTGTGTTTTAAGCCTTACGGTACAGTCACATATACCATATCTGCTACAGCTTTTACACAGCCTTTAGGTGCTTTCTGCAATCTTTACTGCTTTAGAAATATTACAAGACTTAAACCCCCAGCATACCCTGATAGCTGAAATTTTACAAAACTACAACACCCATCATAGCCTGATAGCTGAAATATTACTGGACTACAACCCCCAGCATACCCTGATAGCTGTAATATTACAGGACTACAACCCCCAGCATAGCCTGATAGCTGAATATTACACAACTACAACCCCCAGCATAGCC
Organism: Dendropsophus ebraccatus; assembly: GCF_027789765.1. Taxonomy (NCBI): domain Eukaryota; kingdom Metazoa; phylum Chordata; class Amphibia; order Anura; family Hylidae; genus Dendropsophus; species Dendropsophus ebraccatus. The sequence goes on along the minus strand of NC_091467.1, from coordinate 978,266 downwards.
TGATAGCTGATATATTACATGACTACAACCCCCAGCATACCCTGATAGCTGAAATAGAATAGGGCAATTTTAACCACAATAAAAAAAAAAAAATGTAAACTTTTATTTTATTATGTTAAAACTAAAGGTTGTTGTAGTTGTGTGTATGGAGGTAGTTGTTTGTATGGCTGGGGGCTGAGGGGGTAGTTGTTTGTATTGCTGGGAGGTAGTTGTGCGTCTGGAGGGTTGGGAGGCTGAAGCAGCTTTATGTTACCCGGGGGGGGGGGGGGGGGCGCCGAAAAAAGGTTTCGCACAGGGCGCCATTTGCCCTAAGGCCGGCCCTGTGAGGGACCGAGGAACCAAACTACTGGTCATGAGGGACTCAGGAACCAAACTACTGGTCATGAGGGACTCAGGAACCAAACTACTGGTCATGAGGGACTCAGGAACCAAACTACTGGTCATGAGGGACTCAGGAACCAAACTACTGGTCATGAGGGACTCAGGAACCAAACTACTGGTCATGAGGGACTCAGGAACCAAACTACTGGTCATGAGGGACTCAGGAACCAAACTACTGGTCATAAGGGATCGCGGAACCAAACTACTGGTCATAAGGGATCACGGAACCAAACTACTGATCATGAGGGACTCAGGAATCAAAATACTGGTCATGAGGGACCGAGGAACCAAACTACTGGTCATGAGGTACTCAGAAACCAAACTACTGGTCATGAGGGACTGAGGAACCAAACTACTGGTCATGAGGGACTGAGGAACCAAACTACTGGTCATGAGGGACCGAGAAACCAAACTACTGGTCATGAGGGATTGAGGAACCAAACTACTGGTCATGAGGGGACGAGGAACCAAACTACTGGTCATGAGGGACCGAGGAACCAAACTACTGGTCATGAGGGACTGAGGAACCAAACTACTGGTCATGAGGGACTCAGGAACCAAACTACTGGTCATGAGGGACTCAGGAACCAAACTACTGGTCATGAGGGACTCAGGAACCAAACTACTGGTCATGAGGGACTCAGGAACCAAACTACTGGTCATGAGGGACTGAGGAACCAAACTACTGGTCATGAGGGACTGAGGAACCAAACTACTGGTCATGAGGGATCGCGGAACCAAACTACTGGTCATAAGGGATCGCGGAACCAAACTACTGGTCATAAGGGATCACGGAACCAAACTACTGGTCATGAGGGACTCAGGAACCAAACTACTGGTCATGAGGGACTCAGGAATCAAAATACTGGTCATGAGGGACCGAGGAACCAAACTACTGGTCATGAGGTACTCAGAAACCAAACTACTGGTCATGAGGGACTGAGGAACCAAACTACTGGTCATGAGGGACTGAGGAACCAAACTACTGGTCATGAGGGATCGCTGAACCAAACTACTGGTCATGAGGGACCGAGGAACCAAATTACCAGTCATGAGGGACCGAGTAACCAAATTACCTGTCATGAGGGACTGAGGCAATGGAGGGTACACGCTTTTCCTTGTTACAGGTTTGGTCCCGGCTCCAGTCTTTGTAAATGTTCTGACTATTGGGGTTGATTTTACACGGGAGCCAAGACACATAAACAAGGAAAAGTTTGTACCCTCCGGTGCAGAGTGGAGTTCTGGATTCTGATGGTGAAGAGTGGAGCTGCATACTCAATTACTCTTGAAGTGTGAACAGAGCCTTGGAAGGTTGGCGGAGTGCCCCTTTAGGAGCTGTACAGGGAGCGGAGGCCCGGCATTCTCTCATCCGTCCATGTTGGTCCTGGTGGATCTCTCTCAGTGTTCAGGTTTCCCACCCCCACTTACCGGCTGTAGGTCTCTCATATATGTGGGCAGCTCTCTTATCAAGAGTAAAGTATCGAGTCGGGGGCACAGATCTGGGATTCGGCACATCTGTAAGAGACAGAAAGAGACTAAGGAATGAAGGCAAGGACGATAATAGAGACTGTATGGACCCCGTCACCTATAGAGGCAAAAGCACTGATCATTTCTGTATCCCCGAAAACTTGTCTAAGGACTAAGGGGGGGGGGGGATTTATGAACTTAAAAAGTTCCATTTTTTGGCGTACAACGGGCAGATGTGAATTAATTTATTTGCAAAAGCCTGTATTGCGAATAAAATTTTCACATCAGCCCATTTTATGCCGCTTGGGCCAGGGGGGCGGGGGGAACAGACTTTATGTAGAGGTAGTGCGCCTCTTCTGCGTACCCTCGGCACGGCGGGAAACCATCCACATCGCCGTATATCCCGGCCCACTTGTCACACAGTCGTATATCCCGGCCCACTTGTCACACAGTCGTATATCCCGGCCCACTTGTCACACAGTCGTATATCCTGGCCCACTTGTCACACAGTCGTATATCCCGGCCCACTTGTCACACAGTCGTATATCCCGGCCCACTTGTCACACAGTCGTATATCCCGGCCCACTTGTCACACAGTCGTACATCCCGGCCCACTTGTCACACAGTCGTACATCCCGGCCCACTTGTCACACAGTCGTATATCCCGGCCCACTTGTCACACAGTCGTATATCCCGGCCCACTTGTCACACAGTCGTATATCCCGGCCCACTTGTCACACAGTCGTATATCCCGGCCCACTTGTCACACAGTCGTACATCCCGGCCCACTTGTCACACAGTCGTACATCCCGGCCCACTTGTCACACAGTCGTATATCCCGGCCCACTTGTCACACAGTCGTATATCCCGGCCCACTTGTCACACAGTCGTATATCCCGGCCCACTTGTCACACAGTCGTATATCCCGGCCCACTTGTCACACAGTCGTACATCCCGGCCCACTTGTCACACAGTCGTATATCCCGGCCCACTTGTCACACAGTCGTATATCCCGGCCCACTTGTCACACAGTCGTATATCCCGGCCCACTTGTCACACAGTCGTATATCCCGGCCCACTTGTCACATAGTCGTACATCCCGGCCCACTTTTCACACAGTCGTACATCCCAGCCCACTTGTCACACAGTCGTATATCCCGGCCCACTTGTCACACAGTCGTACATCCCTTGTCATTACACTGACTTATCGGGCCACTTAATATGGTGGATTTGGTGGTTTCCCTACAGGCCGCCCCTGAGGGATTTCTGGCTACTCCTGGGATTTAAGACTCTTCAATGAGGCTCTACAGGCTCTTCTTTTGCATATACCTGTACATCCACATTGCCCTGTCCCCGTGTCACACATCCACATCACCGTGCCCCAGTGTCACGCATCCACATGGCCCCGCCCCCGTGTCACAAATCCACATGGCCCCGCCCCCCGTGTCACACATCCACATGGCCCCGCCCCCGGGTCACACATCCACAAGGCACCGCCCCCGGGTCACACATCCACAAGGCCCCGCCCCCGGGTCACACATCCACAAGGCCCCGCCCCTGGGTCACACATCCACAAGGCCCCGCCCCCGGGTCACACATCCACATGGCCCCGCCCCCGGGTCACTCATCCACATGGCCCCTCCCCCGGGTCACACATCCACATGGCCCCGCCCCCATGTCACACATCTTCATGGCCCCGCCCCCATGTCACACACCCACATCACCCCGCCCCGTGTCACATATCCACATGGCCCCGCCCCCGTGTCACACATCCAAATCGCCCTGCCCCTGGGTCACACATCCATATCGCCCCGCCCCCGGGTCACACATCTACACGGCCCTGCCCCCGTGTCACACATCCACATGGCCCCCGCCCAGGTGTCACGCATCCACATGGCCCCCGCCCGTTTCACACATCCATATCGCCCCGCCCGTGTCACACATTCAAATGGCCCCGTCTCCGTTTCACACATTCACATCGCCAGGTCTCCATGTCACACACCCTCATGGCCCTGCCCCCATGTCACACACCCTTATCGCCCTGCCCCCATGTCACACACCCTTATCGCCCTGCCCCCATGTCACACATCCATATCGCCCCGCCCGTGTCACACATTCAAATGGCCCCGTCTCCGTTTCACACATTCACATCGCCAGGTCTCCATGTCACACACCCTCATGGCCCTGCCCCCATGTCACACACCCTTATCGCCCTGCCCCCATGTCACACACCCTTATCGCCCTGCTTCCATGTCACACACCCTTATCGCCCTGCTTCCATGTCACACACCCTTATCGCCCTGCCCCCATGTCACACACCCTTATCGCCCTGCCCCCATGTCACACACCCTTATCGCCCTGCCCCCATGTCACACACCCTTATCGCCCTGCCCCCATGTCACACACCCTCATGGCCCTGCCCCCATGTCACACACCCTTATCGCCCTGCCCCCATGTCACACACCCTTATCGCCCTGCTTCCATGTCACACACCCTTATCGCCCTGCCCCCATGTCACACACCCTTATCGCCCTGCTTCCATGTCACACACCCTTATCGCCCCATGTCACACAGCCTTATCGCCCCATGTCACACACCCTTATCGCCCTGCCCCCATGTCACACACCCTTATCGCCCTGCCCCCATGTCACACACCCTTATCGCCCCATGTCACACACCCTTATCGCCCTGCCCCCATGTCACACACCCTTATCGCCCTGCCCCCATGTCACACACCCTTATCGCCCCATGTCACACAGCCTTATCGCCCTGCCCCCATGTCACACATCCTTATCGCCCTGCCCCCATGTCACACACCCTTATCGCCCCATGTCACACAGCCTTATCGCCCTGCCCCCATGTCACACAGCCTTATCGCCCTGCCCCCATGTCACACACCCTTATCGCCCTGCCCCCATGTCACACACCCTTATCGCCCTGCCCCCATGTCACACACCCTTATCGCCCCATGTCACACAGCCTTATCGCCCCATGTCACACAGCCTTATCGCCCCATGTCACACAGCCTTATCGCCCCATGTCACACAGCCTTATCGCCCCATGTCACACAGCCTTATCGCCCCATGTCACACAGCCTTATCGCCCCATGTCACACAGCCTTATCGCCCCATGTCACACAGCCTTATCGCCCCATGTCACACAGCCTTATCGCCCCATGTCACACAGCCATACCACCTTACACTGTCTCCTCCAGTACACACCCGTACCTGCAGCATGAACTGATCCACAATGTGCAGCTCGGCGGGGGAGCCCTTATAACACAGGTACATGGTTTTATCTTTCGGGGTCGGAACGTATCTGTAAGAAAACACAAGGATAAGACACAGGGCCCTATTACACCGGACGATTATCGGGCAAAAAATCGTTATATTTTTATAATTTAAGTGATAATTATTCTGAGTAATTGCAGGCAACGATGGAAAAATCCTTCATGTGTCGTTGATTGTTGAATTAGATCTAAACCTAAAATCACTGTTAATCTTTCGCTGATCGTTGGCTGTGGT